>NC_026003.2:26747130-27040212 GCF_000442705.2 Elaeis guineensis
AGAAAGGTATTCACCTCCTCGATCAGATCAAAGAGTTTTAATACACTTCCCAGTTTATTTTTCTACCTCATTTTGGAATAGTTTGAACATTTCAAATGACTCCGATTTATGCTTCATTAAGTAGACATACCCATACCTTGATAGGTCATCTATGAAGGTTATGAAGTAGAAATATCCATCTCTTGCACTTGAGCTCATGGGTCCACATACATCGGAATGTACCAGACCCAAGAGTTTACTGGCTCGCTCACCTTTTCCAGTAAAAGGTGACTTGGTCATCTTTCCAAGAAGATAGGACTCACAGGTTGGAAGTGATTCACAGTCACCAACTTCAAGAATTTCTTCTTGAGCCAACTTATTTATCCTGTTCTTATTGATATGACCTAGCCTACAGTGCCAAAGGTAGACTTCTGACACATTATCTATTCTAGGGATTTACCGGAAGTTTGAACCACATTAACAGGTTGTGATAGTAAGTAAATTTTATTATTTAGTTATCCAACAAATATTGTAACACCATTCAAAATGATATTGTAAATATTTTTTTTATTAAAAATTTATAACCGTACATGGCCAAAAGGCCTACAGAAATAATATTTAATAAAAAGTTTGGACAATAGTGATATTCACTCAGAATTACATTATGAGAATTGATTACAAGGTTCATGATTTCTAAAGCTAGAACTGAAACTTTGCTTCCATCTCCATCGTTCAAGAACCTCTCGCCTTCATCAAATCTCCTACTGACCTGCAGACCCTGCATTGAATTGCAAATATGATAAGGTCTTCTGGTATCCAATACCCAGGTAGTAGTATCACAAGTGAAAAAGTTGCAAGGTGTTATCATATAATTATCTTGCTTTTTTTTCGGCCTGTTCGGGTCCAGAGAGGCAATATATAGAGGACAGTTCCTCTTCCAGTGCCCTTGCTTCTTGCAAAAGAAGCACTCTGCCTGGCTCTGGTCGGGCTTGCGCTTCTTGGTCTGATCCTATGCTGATGTCCCAGTATGTTGCTGCACCTTCTTATTCTTCTTCTTCTTGTTCTTCTTCCCTTTCTTAAAGGGTCGACGACCAGAAGAAGACCCTCCCACAACATTCATTGACTCCTTTTGGAGCTGGTGGTCCTTCTCAAAGTTCTGCAGCAACCCCAACAAGCCGTGGTAGTTCACTGCAGGCTTTGTCATCCGAAAATGAGTAAGAAAGGGGAGGAAGGACTTGGGCAAAGAATTAAGGATCGCATCCTTACCAAGCTGCTCGTGCAAGAGAAAGCCCAGTTTACTTAGGTGCTCAATCATTTCGATCATGTACAGTACATGATCGGTGACTGAGGCCCCATCCCTCATCCGAGCATTGAAAATGGCACAACTAGTTTTGTGCCTTTCAACATCGTCAAGCATGCCAAAAGAGTCATTCAACATTTGAAGCATCTCCTATGGCTGGGCATTCTCAAACCTGTGGCTGAACTCATCATTCATTGCCGCTAGCATTATGCACTGAATGGTGGTGCGGTCGTTGAGCCACTTCTGGTAAGTGTCTCGGACCGTCCCTCTAGCGTTCGGGATTGGCTCCTCAGGTGCCAGATCCATTACTACATAAAGGATCCGCTCATGCTCAAGGATGATTTTTAATTTTTGATACTAGCTATCAAAATTAGGTCCCATGAGCTTGTCATTATCTAATAATGACCGAAGCGATAGGGTAGTGGCCATAGCTGCATAAAGGAAAACCATACCTCTATTAGTATATAAATTATTAATACTAAAGACTTGGACTTTAGTCTAAAGTTTTTCCCAGTATTTTTATGAACTGGTAGCCTCAACCTCCAATTCGAAGAATTACTTTAATTTCTTAGTGGGTACTAGAATCCACAGAGACTATACACGAGCCCAACTTTGGTTGGTCAACCCATGTGCATCTATGGGTAGGTTCATAACCAATTGTTTCTCTAAACAACTTCTAGTAATTTATTTTACCTCAGAACCTAATCAGTAGGCTTTGGCCTCCACTGAAAAGATCTGGTTAGGTCCAACCATTAATATGACTTAATTTGGTGAATCGAACCAATAAATGATCATGCCCGACTTTGGCCGGCCAATCTGACCACTATCAGAAAGACTCAACCAAATTATCATACTATGAATGATAATTTCATTAGTCAATAAGCACCAGGCCTTTGGGCCTCCAATGATTATTAAACTAATGGACTCATTATCACTCACTTAATGGGAGGCTATGACTTAGTTATCATTATAACTTAATCATTTTAGGGACCTAATAATTTTTGAGGATTTTATTAAAGGATAGAAGAGAAGAAATTAACCAGCCAATTTCAATCCTCCCACTGACTTCACCAAGTCAGATTAAAAAAGATTTAATTAAAGCCGGCATTAGGAGCACCTAAATCAGTCACACTGATTTACCTAATGACATGGGTGAGCCCTAATCACCAAGTGATCTAATCAAAACCTAACTCACCAGGTTGGCTAGGTAAGTGAGATCAGTGGTGGGGATATGCCATTAACTCATCAGAGATCGAATCAATGCGAGTAGCTCCCACTTAAGAACCACTGGTCAAACTGCCGAACTTACCTTAGACACCAACCAGTTCATTAGTTTTAATTTGATCAACTTAGTAAATAGAGTTCCATCACGTAGCCATGAATTAAGTCCATCTTGGTCTAGTTAAACACATGGACCCATTCAACTACAACTATTGGAGTTGAGTCTAGAGTGTCCTTGACCTAATCTAATTCAACTTTTGATTAGATTTGATCAATTACTCTAATTTAGTCTATTTCTTTAAGCTAACCTTAGGTCTAACCTAATTATGGACCTAATCCATCTAACCCATTGACCCACAAGTTTATGCAATTGTCTTAGGTCTTAATTCACAATTCTAGACCAACTTGACAACACTTAATTCTTTTAATTAAGTATTTGGGCTGATGGGTCAGGGTTTGGTATTTCAAAAATAATTTTTAAATTTGAAAGGTTTTATTTTTTGTTTACCAAATGTGTTGACTCATTTCACAAATAGATCAGCACATTTCATAAACAGCAATCCTATTGCTAATTACATAACAGAAAATAACTCAATCAAAATAAATCATGAATATTCCTTTAGATCTAATCTAATACATTCATGATAAATTTTACAATTGAACCTTTATAATTAAGTCCTTTCACTGCTTCATCTGCATGGGATATAATTACAGCGGTACCCCTATCGCCATAGGAGAACCCCATCGAATGGGAGGAGAGGGCCTTTAAACCCTACTTTTCTCCTATGACCGGACGACCATGGCAACCAACCCAATTAGATTACTTGTTACTTAGATCAAGTATATCTAAATATATCAATTTTAAAATTTAAATTTCAAATTTTAAATTTTAAATTTTAAATTTTGAATTTCAAATTTCAAACAAATTTCAAATTTCAAAATTTTGAATTTCAAATTTTGAATTTTAAATTTTGAATTTCAAATTTGAAATTTCAACCAAATTTTAAATTTTTAAATTTTGAATTTTAAATTTCAAAATTCAAATTTTGAATTTTGAATTTTAAATTTTTGAATTTTGAATTTTGAATAAATTTTAAATTTCAAATTTTAAATTTTGAATATCAAATTTTAAATTTAAACTTTTAGATTATAACTTAATCTATGCATGCAAATATATATATCATATTTTAGAACCCGCTCTGATACCATTTGAAGTGAAATTTTAATGCAGGGGTAAAACGATAATTTTAAAATATTTTCAAAATCACTATTTTATAGTAAAAATTATTAATTAATCTAATTTATTAATATATATTTATCCTACACTAGGATCTAAATATGATATATAGAATGCATGTATTTAAATTTAAAATTCAAACTTCTACAGTAAATAATTTACTATTATGTGTTTAGAACACATTACCTTTGTGTAGGTAGTCGATCGTCGCAATCTGATCACCGTCAGGAGGGTCTGATTATCGTAATACAGCCACATAGTATGTCTGGTCTCTACGGATTATCCACATGAAGCTCCCGGTCTGATCGGCTCCTCATGAATGCTAGTTCGTGACTGCATCCTTTTGATGGCTGATATTGATCGAACTCCTTCGATCGATATCTGCTGACTCCTCGGATACTTTAGATCATCAGTAAAGACGGTAGAGAGGTTGATGATGCTCTCCCTGAAGTTTGGTGGGCTTACGATACTCGTAGCTCACGTTCTCACTTTCTGAACCCTAAGCCAAAACCCTATGGTACACAAGAAAAGCTTGCGCCCACTTCTCTCTCCTTTTCTCTTCTTTTCTTTTCTTTTCTTACGCAAGAAATCTCTCTCATGCCACCCTTTTTTTTCTGATGTCTCATGCGCATGCCCTCTCTTATCTCCTTTTTAAAACGATGCAAGACCGCGTCTTTGCAGCATTTTTACCACGTGAGAGGATAAAGATAAGTGGTTGCTCATTTGAATTCAAATTGAATTTGAATTCAAATGCCAACCAACTCATTCCTATCCACTCTACACGTGAGAAGAGAGGAGGTGTGGCTTCTCTTATGTGTGGAGAGATTTCACAAGAAATTCTTTCTCGTGTATGATAAGTGGCGCACAAGATGGATAAGGCAAGAAGGCGCAAGGGATAAGTTATCCATTTAAATTCAAACACCCTTTGAATTTGAATGGCTAACAAATCAAGTTTATCCAAATAATTGGTGCACAAGAGTGGGCATGGGAAGGCCTTTGTGTGTGAGAAAATTCATGAGAAGTTGCTCTCATGAATTCAAATGAGCGCAGAAGAAGTGAGGTGGCGCAGGGAGTTGAGACCAAGGTGGTTTCTGATGTTAAATCAACCTAATTGAACCAACTTAATTAAAATAAGTTAGGTCCAATTAGATTAATTTAAATTCAACATAATTAGGATTAATTAGGCTCAATAAAATTCTAATCAAATCAGAAATTGACTAAGTCCAACCCCTGATCAAATCAGGGACCAAACCACTTCGACGATTAGGTCAACACTTAACCTAATCGGGTCAAACCCAACTGAATCCAATTCAATTAGACTTGATCCAAAAATAATTACTCAATCAAATTGAGTTAATTAGTGATCAAATGACTAATTAAATCTCTCATAAATACTGAGTCCAAATTCGATGGGCAATCGGGTATCAAAGTCCATCGATATGAAACCTTGATCGAAGAGTCTCAAACCATTGGGACTCTTGACCTCGGTACCCAAAATGTGTGGGACTCATGATTAAAGAAACCTGATTCTCGATCATAGAGTCTTATACACATAGGACTCAAAGTCCACGAGCATTAGGACTCTTCATCAGCCATCAGATCAGATAGGAACCTCTAATGTGTGTGACCCCGCAGGTTCGAACCTAAGTCGGTAGCACAGAAATTAATTTTTGTACTAATCAAAGTGACCATCTAGCAATGGTACCCGACATTCGAATAGGTCGAATAGTCACAATCGCAACACTCAGAACCTACGTGAATATGGTTACTATATAATTCATCCCTTTTGACCCCTGTGTTTAGGACGACTCAGGGTTAAACTGTCAACCCAAATTAGATCATCCAAATTGTGCTCAACTCAAACAGTCCTATGACTCCTCGCTAGGACTATCCTGGCCAAGATTTTGCTAACTTAAAATACGATTGTACACAACTCCTGAACTCGAATGGTCAATCCCATCTTGACACACGCACCGACAAGTCAAGTACTTGACTACACCCAGCAGCCTTCCGTCACTGAATTAGAAATTCAGGTAGTCCAGTGCCTAAGTGCAGTGAGTTGCTTGCAAGTCACGGTGGCAGTCTCAGGTCAGAGGGACAGTTATATCCATATACCATCAGAGCAAATCTTGACAGCAGAAATAGCTCCGAAGTCGGTCACATTCAGTGCAGATGTACCCTTACATCTCACCTGTATGCCATACTAGTGTCTCCACACTCTTTGGTTAAGAGGACAACCAACCCATATGGCACACAACGATCTATGCTTGATAAACGTTGTTGTCCTTGGTAACAAGGTATCATTTGATCGTGAATAGGTTTGAGGACTAAACGACAAATTTTTCCTTTGTCGAGTCTAAATAGTCCTAAGGACTTCACCACAACACAGGAGTTCATTAGAAGATGAAATAATTTATGATGAAAAATATCAAAATAACTTTTATTAATTTATAATTCATATACTAATACAAGAATGAGCACAACCGTCAACAGACTGACGATTGGCTTTGGGATATTATTCCCAACAAATAGATCATATCTAAATATGAATTGAGTTTAAAACTCCATATCTGAGCATGGGTAGAAAATTGTCGCATCCAAAATTTGTAGTAGTTGGTTCTTCATGAAGCTCGACAGCCGCGTATGTATTCGGCCTCTACAGGTATCCACACAAAGCCCATCTGCTGATTGATCTCCCCGATAGTGCTAGCTCATAAAGATACCATACTTTGACTGATTTAAGAGGAACATGAAGAAGATGAAGAACATGTAGACCCTCTCCTTTTCTTTCTGGATCCATACATCAGATCTCTACAATAGAGATCAAGAAAAGAACCCTTTCTTTTTAATTTTTCCATGCATAAGAGAGAACCTTTCTCTCTTCTTTTCACACTTTTAAGAAGAATTTTTCTTCTCTAATTTTTTATGATAAAAATTAGATCTAATCTAATTTTTTATGCTAAAAATTATATAAAATTCTGAGCCCTAGAAGAACCCAAAAGAGAGGATCCAAGAGAAGAACCATTCTTCTCTCTTCTTCTCTCTTTTTCTCCTTGATCTAGAACTCTAGGAAGCTCCAAATATCCAACTAAATTTTTTTGATATTTCTTCTCTAAATTCTCATATTAAAATTTAGATCCAATCTAATTTTTATTCTAGAAAAAAATAGATAAAAAATCTATGAGAAGAACTCCTTCTCTAAGACTGCACACAAGAAAGAAGACCCTTCTTTTTCCTTCCCTTTCTCTCATTGGAAAAAAAAATTTTCTTTAAGTTTCTATTGTAAAACCAGCAAGACAGCTTTTCTTTGATGCCTAAGAATCAGTAGCAAAAGCTCACAAAATTCTTTCAAAAGGGGTTGGGAAGGAAGCCTAGATGCATGGGATATGGGGCGTCCAACTCTTTTTGGCTACAAGAAGAAGGGGGGATGCCCACTTTTTGTCATGGAAGAGAGAAAGAGAATGTTGCTCTTAGTTGGGGCAAGATATCTCATAGTGAAAAGGAGTGAAGGCATGGAGGATCACTTAAATAGATGGGATTTAGCTGGTTTAGTCCTATTCCAAATAGATCTTATGAATCTGAGTCTAACTCTAACTAATTCTTGGATCCAATCTTAACTAATTTAGGAATTAGTTATAACAAACTAATTAATTAGGTCCTAATCCAATTATGAAACCAATTAGACCCCAATCCAATTAGAGAATTAGTTAGATTAAAACTCCATTGATCCAAAGATTGATTCTCAATGGATATCAGGGAAGTTATTGATCAATAGGGCTTGATTCAATCAAGCCTACTATCCAATAGGATTTGATCCAATCAAAGTCTATATCAAACTAAATTAAATCTTATTCAACTCAAAATTTAATTTACATCCCTAAGATCAATTGGAATAAGTCCTATCATTCAATAGGGCTGCATCCAATCAATTCAAAGCAAACCTAATAGAATCCAATTCAATTAGATCTGATCCAATCCCATTGCTCAATCAAATTGAGCCAATTAATAATTATATTATTAATTAATTATTTTTTTAATTTATCAATCATTAGTAAATAATTTATTACAATCTTTACAAAAGATTAATCATCAATCATATTGATAATTAAATCCTTCCATGATTCATAATCGTTGATCAGCCATTTGATCAGATGGTACTTCTATGTGTGTGACCCCACAAATTCGAATCTAAACTTATGGTACAAGAATAATTCTTGTACTAATCGATGTTATCATCTATTAATAGTTTTCTATATTTGGATAGGCCAAATGTATGTCCAGCAACACTCTAGAATCCATGTGGATATAGTTACCATATAATTCATCTCTTTGACACTCGATGCTTAAGGATGACTTTGGATTAAACTGTCAACCCAGGATGAATGGTCCACATTATGTCTCGACCTCAAAAATCCTGTGACTTCTCACTAGGACTACTTTGATCAAAATTTTGCGAAATTAAAATACAGTGATGCATCATCTTCAATTTTATTTGGAGCAGTCAATCCCATCTTGACTCATACTCAAACTTCACAAATACTTGACTGTACCCAAAAATCTTTCGTCACTAAATTAAAAATTTGGATAGTCCGGCATCAAAGCACAGTGAGTTACCTGCAAATCATCGAGGCAGCCTTAGGTTCGAGAGACACATATACCTATATCCTATCAGAGCAACCCTTAACAGCAGAGTACTCTGAAAGTGGTCACACTCAGTGAAATATACTCCTATAAATCACCCATATGCCATACCCGTGTGACCATATACTTTGGTTAAAAGGACAACCAACTAATATGGCACACAATGACCTATGCTTGATACAATTATTGTCATTATAATAATTGTATCATTTGATCACGAGTAGGATTTAAGAACCACACGATAAATCCTCCTTTATCATTTTAGAAGTAGCTCTATGAACTTCATCATAACATATAAGTTCTATTTAAAAAGATGTATTCCTTATAATAAATCTTATCAGATAATATTTATCATTTTATAATTCATATATATGTATAGAGCACAATCATCTACAATCTAGATGATGGGCTTTAGAATATAATTTTTAATAGAAAGTTTCTAATAAGATCGAAGCAAAAAAAAATATTTCCACTGTCATACTAAAGGCCACTAGAGGAGGAACTGTCCAACATATTTGGAGAGCTTAAAGATCAAAAAAGATGATAAACCTTTCAAAGATATACTCGTAATTGAATCTAACCTTACGGTTTCTTCTACTTCTAGTTGGGTATTGGACTCTGACTCGAGTGCTCATATATATATCTTAATGCAGGGTCTAATAGAAAGTAGGAGATTGAGAAAAGGTAACATGATCTTTCGGATCAATAATGGAGTAAAAGTTGCTGTGGAGGTCGTTGGCACTTATCTTCTTCGATTACTGTCTGATTTTAGATTAGATTTGAAAGACTGTTATTATATTTTTGTAACTAGTCAAAATTTGATTTTTGTATCTATGCTAGCATAGAAAGGTTTTAAAATTAGTTTCAATAAAAATTTTTATTTTATTTATTTATGAAATAAATTGATTGCACGAGATTTTTTAATTGACAGTCTTTATCACTTGTATGTTGATGTAAATTTGAATTTAAATAAGCAAGTAGTGAGTACCATAAGTCAAAAGAGATCCGGAGATAAAATTAATCAGAAGTACTTGTGGCACCATAGACTAGGCCATATTGGAGAGGATAAGATAAACAGACTGAAAAAGGATGGGATCTTTGGGTCTCTTAACCCAGAGTCATATCCAGCTTGTGAACCTTGTCTTCGACAAAAAATGATCAAGTTACCCTTTGTAGGACATGGAGAAAGGGCCACTGAGTTACTTGCCCTGTTATACATCGATGTGTGTGGGCCATTTGATGTGCAGGCCAGGGGTGCTTATAGCTACTTCACTACCTTTATCGATGTTTTGTCTAGGTATGGGTATGTATATCTGATGAAATACAAGTCTAAGGCCTTTGAAAGGTTCAAAGAATTCAGACATGAGATAGAAAAATAAACTGATAAACCCATTAAGGTTCTTCGATCTGATCGAGGAGGTGAATACCTTAGTCAGAAATTTCTTGGATATCTTAAGAACAACAGCATAATCTCTCAATGGATGCCTCCTGAAACACCTCACCTCAATAGGATATCTGAAAGGAGAAACAGGATCCTATTGGATATGGTAAGGTCTATGATGACTTCACTAATTTATCCTTATATCTTTGGAGACATGCCTTGTTAACTACAATTTACCTATTGAATAGGGTTCCATTAAAGTCCGTTCCTACCACACCATATGAGATATAGTTCAATAAGAAGCTGAGTCTAGGTTATCTTAAGACTTGGAGATGTCCGATCTATGTTAAGAGATAAATGACGGATAAGTTAGAGGATAGATCTATTATAGCTCATTTCATAAGGTATCCAAAAGAATGCCATATTCTACTTTCCATGAGATCATAATGTGATTGTGAGTCAGAATGTTATATTCTTAAAAAAATAATTTATCCAGAATGGTGGCAGTGAGAGGTTAGTTGAGCTCGAAGAGAAGGTCTCTGAAGAGCAAAGAACTATAGATCCTTAGGAATCCATTATTCATGAGCCAGTAGTTGACGTTCCTCAACCACCTCATAGATCTAACAGGATCTTCCGACCTCCTAAAGATATATGGGTATGCTTATAGAAGAAGTAAAGAAAATATTTCTTATGGAAGATAGGAGTCATGGTGATGATCCTAATACCTTTGACACGAGACAATATCTGACATCGATTTTGAAAAATGGTTAGATGCAATGGTCAAAAATTGACTCGATGCACTCAAACTAAGTATGGACCTTAGTGGATCCACCAGAGAGTATCGTACCCATTGAGTGTAAATGGATCTACAAAAAAAGATGAGGTACCGATGGTAAGATAGAGACCTATAAAGCTAGACATGTGGCTAAAGGTTATAGTCAGCATGAGGGCATTGGCTATCAGAAAATCTTCTCATCTATAGCTATGATAAAATCCATCCGCACTCTGTTTGCTGTTACAGTATACTATAATTATGAAATCTAGCAGATAGATGTGAAACTGCTTTTCTAAATGGATATCTTGAGGAAGATATCTATATAGAGTAGCCTATAGGTTTCACATCTGGTGATGGTGATCACAGAGTCTGCAAGCTGCAAAGGTCTATATACGGATTAAAGCAAGCTTCTCGAAGTTGGAATCATCATTTTGATGAGGTAATCAAATCGTTTGATTTCATTAAAAATAAAGAGGAACCATGTATATACAAAAGGGTTTGTAGAAGCGCAATAATATTCTTCGTATTGTACGTGGATGATATTCTCCTCAGTGGGAATGATATTCCCATGCTTACCACAGTCAAAAGATGGTTATCTAAGAAATTCTTCATGAAAAACCTAGGAGAAGTATCCTATATTCTCAAAATAAAGATCTATAAGACTAAACTTAAACAGATGCTAGGCCTGTCACAAAAGCTGTACATAGAGAAGGTACTGAAGAGGTTTAGCATAAAAAACTCAAAAAGAGGACTTTTACCTCTTAGGCATGGTATTAATCTTTTCAAGATAATTTGTCCGACCACATTTGAAGAAGTATAATGTATGAGTAAGATTCCTTATATCTCGACCATAGAGAGCTTCATGTATGCCAGACTGTGTACTCGACCTGATATTGCCCTTGTTATGAGTGTCATGAATAGGTATCAGTTGAATCTAAACGAGGAGCACTGGATAGCTGTGAAGAATATCCTTAAGTACTTAAGAAAGGCTAAGGATTTATTTTTGATCTTTAGAGGAGACTCTGAGTTGCGAGTTGAGGGGTATACTAACTCAGACTTCATGTCTGATCCTGATGATAGAAAGTCTATATCAGAATATGTGTTCGTTTGCAATGATGATGCAGTTAGCTGGAAGAGTTTCAAGCAACCCATCATAGTGGATTCGACCACGAGGCTGAGATGTCACTGCTTCAGATGCTGTAAAGGAAGGCTTCTGGTTCAAGAAGTTCATTGCAGAACTTGAGATTATGACGTCGGATGCCATACCACTCTACTGCGACAACAATGGAGCCATAGCACTTGCTAAGGAGTCGAGGTCTCGTTAAAAATTAAAGCACATCGAGCGGCTGTTGCCCAGCTATGCAACCCAAGAGGGGGGGTGAATTGGGTTTTAAAAAATTTAAGCTTAACTAATTACTTATGAAAAATATATATCAAAAACTTGATGAATGAGGAGAGAGACTTTAGTTTGAGATTAATTGCTTAAAGCAAGAATGCAAGGATATAATGGAGAATTAAAGAGAAACAATAAAGCATGCCACAAACACAAGGATTTATAGTGGTTCGGTGCCAACCTTGCACCTACATCCACTCCCCAAGCTCCTACTTGGGAAATCCAATCCACTATACTTTGTATTCAACCCGAATACAGACGTCGGAACCTCCGACACTAGCTATCTCAAGCTAGTCCACTTATTTTCCGGGTACAAGCCGACCCAATACACTCCGATTTCAGGTTCGGATCAACCTTCCCTTGTTTTGGAAACCCTCCAAAACAAAACAATTACTCACAAGATAAAATCAGTTTAGAGCATAAATAAGTACAAGAATAGCTCCTTAAATGAGCGAGAATAACAATAAATACGCTTTACTCAAAAGAAGAAGCCCTTCTTTGATTTCCTCAAAATGGATGAGAAAAGGAATAAAAGCTTGAGGAGTTGGTGAGCTTTGATTGAAGGCTTCTTGAAGGCTTTAAATGAGCTCTTGAATGAGATTGAGAAGTTGGCTTGAGAAACCCTCTCTTGAATGCACTTGAATGCCCTCTTGAATGCTCTTTCTTTTTTCTTTTCAAATATCTTGAATGCCTCTTGGATATTTGATGTCTCTCTTTTTGTTTTCCACCTTTTGAAACCTTTTATAGCCTTAAGAAACAAAGAAAAACAAACTAGGCAGAAAAAGAGCCGTTAGAGCACAAAAGGTGAGCATTAAAAGCAACTAAATCTGGCCAAAAACTAGCCGTTACAGGCAAATCCCGTCGCAGGGGTCGACTCATGAGTCGACCCATGCTTCAGGGGTCGACTCATGAGTCGACCTCTGATGCAACATCCAGAAAAACAAGTTTCTGGAAATTTTGGCCCACACTAACAGAGGTCGACTCATGAGTCGACTCATGCCTTGTGGGTCGACTCATGAGTCGACTCACAAGCCGTTCCAAGCCAAAAAAGGTCGCGTGCCAACAGGATTTTTGCGTGCCAATCAGCTCATTGTGCCATGAGTCGACTCATGAGTCGACTCATGAACTTCAAACCTTCATAACTTCAAAAATATAAGTCCAAAAATAATGAAATCTTCACCAATAATCACAAATCATTTGCTCTACAAGATGATACTGTCAAATCAGAGTTTTGATGAAATTATGATTTTGCCCCTGTAGAGCATAAGGACTTTTTCAAAATAAAAAATATTTGTATCCCTTCAAACTGTTTTGTAATCATCAAAATCAATCTAGGAGCAACAATCTCCCCCTTTTTGATGATGGCAAAATATTTGAACAAAAGCATTTATATGAATCATGAATTTCAAAAGATTGCATTTTAGGTGCATATGCTTGAAAAGAGTATGATTCTTTTGGCATGTGATACAAATGGTTATATGCATAAATAGTTTGTCCATTTGCTTAAAGATTGGAAGATATGCTCATTGGATAATTATTTTGGTGTTAGAGCAGAAAATTTGATTTTATTATCAGAGCAAACTGTATTTTGAAAAATTTTCTCAATTCCAAAACTAGTCATGTGTGCCAAAGCATATTGAATAGTTGATTTGGAAAGAGTATTAGAGCATTTAAGTTTAAGATGTATCAGAGCAAGAGAAATGAAAATCTTGCAATGTATCAGTGTAGGGAAGACAATTTTACAATGTATCAGAGAAAAATTTAGCAATGTATCAGAGTAGTAAAAACAGTTTTTCAATGTATCAGAGCAATGTATTCAATATATCAAGTAGGTTGGAGCCTATCAGAACATATCCAAATGTTTACAGCAAATCAGAGTATAAGTAATTTTAAAAGGTACTTATTGGCAGTATACTTGGGATTTACTTGGGATTTGTACTTAAAATTTTCAATTGAGATTTGTACTTAAAATTTTCAATTGATTAATTTCTCATAATCATAATTTGTAGTTTTTTGCTTTTTTCAATTGAGATTTGTACTTAAAATTTTCAATTGATTAATTTCTCATAATCATAATTTGTAGTTTTTTGCTTTTTTCAATTGAGATTTGTACTTAAAATTTTCAATTGATTAATTTCTCATAATCATAATTTGTAGTTTTTTGCTTTTGATGGATTTCTTTTTGTTTAATTTCTCCCCCTTTTTGACATCATCACACAAGGTTAACTCCTCCTTTTTGTGAAGCATTCTTTAATTTCTTCTTCTGTAGAGTTTACTCCCCCTTAATGTAGCAACTATTAACAGCAATCATAAGATGATAATACCACAAAGAGAAGACAATATTCCACAAAGGAGAAATATATAACCAAAGTATGATAAACATCATTACAAAGAAAAAAGATGATATCATAAAACCATAATTGTTTCAGTACATAGATCATAACATACAAAGTCAACTAGCACATGTCAATACATGGCCCCAAAATACAGATCCTAGAAAGGACAAAACACTAACACCTAGGATCTAGAAATGATCAAGATAAGTCAATGATCGGAATCATCAGAAATGTGATAAGGAGCAGATGGATCTGAATCAGAAGTGCGTCCTCTACCCCGTCTGCCTCTGGCATGAGTGGAAGTACTGGTACGAGCAGGCGAGCGGGAGGAACTGGGTGGCTGAGAACACTGAGAAGCTAGGGACTGAACAGAAAGGATAAGTCTGATGGAATCAAGTACAGTCAGTGCCCTGGAAATAGCCTGAAGAAGAGCAGTGAACTGGGTAGTCGCATAGTCACTCGATCCTCTGATCTCCTTCCTTAGTAACTCATAACCGCCCTCAAGAGCTCCTCTAAGTCTGCCAGCCTCTGCAGTGAGATCAGTGACCTCAATCGAAGACTCCTGTGGCTGAGGATGGGCCAAGTCAAGGACTTGCCCCTGCAAGTCAAGGACTCTGCCAGTCAATCTCAAAATAGTACCCTCAAGCTGCTGAATCCAGATGGACTGGTCTGTCATCATCTGATACACTGTGGAGATGTGGGGAGTCAAAGTCTGATCAGAAGAAGTAACCCTGGTGCAAATGTAGTACTGCTCCACTGACTAGTCAATAATGAAGCCACACGCTGTGAAATCCGCTCAATCTGATCATCAGACAGTGTGAACTCTGACGGAGGTGCTCTGCTCTCTGGCTGATGCACTGGTGTGGGCATCCTGGTAAACTCCGAAGGGCCAGCCTCTGGATCCGGAAAGAACTGTATATCTGGTGAAGCTGCCCTGAAGTCATGAATAGGAGATGATGGATCTTCTTCTTCTTCAGCTCTGACTTCAGTTCTGTCTCCAGCTGTCTCCTCAGCTCTCTCCTCTGCTCTCTCCTCAGCTCTCTCCTCAGCTCTCTTTTCAGCTCCCCTGATCCAACCACCACCAGTCTTTGTGAAACCCATTCGGTGCAAGGTTGTAGGTTGAAAGTATCAACATGAGATAGCTTGGTAGGAGCCTCCCCCTCACAGCTAACACCAAACCTCCTAAAAACTCTAGTCAGGGCCATACCAAAAGGCAAATGTGCCTTAGATCTGTTCAGAGTTTCTCTCATGGCCTCAATCATAAGTGCCGGGAGGTTTAGGGGGTCTGTGTGATAATGTGAAACATAATACATATATCCCTGCCAGACAGTAGATCGTGCCTACCACTCCTAGGGAAGAAGAGTTTGGTGACCATTTGATGTAAAACTCTCATCTCTATAGGTAATATCTTTGCTTCCAGTTTATTCAGATTCCCTTGGTAGGCACTCCCAAGAATAACACTAACACCTTCTTCTTTCACAGGGAGTTCCATATATGCATAACCTTCACTAGGCAAATGTAAAATCTCCCCCAAGATAACAGGATTCAGACAAATATCAATCCCTTTTACAGTTGAAGTTACTGACCCATTTCCATAAATTAGATTCTGATAAAACTCCCTAACTAGGTCAACATAGGTAACTTCTTTAAGGGTACAGTAAAAACTCCATCCTTGATTTTTGATCTTGGTTGCAAAAGAAAATCCCTCATTTTCAAAGAACCGGAAGTCTATGTTTTTCCAGTTTCTACTTTTCTATCTGAAAGAGGGTTCTTACTGGGGCTTTGAGAGGAATGAGAAGGACCTTGAACTGAAGTTGGAGTGGGAGCAGTGGAGGACTGTGCCGCTTGCCTTTTCTTTCTGACATTTTCTTCAAGTTCTCGGACAGACTTTCTCCTTTGGGGAAGCTTCATCTTTGGAGCCATAATCTCTTCAATAGCAGGCGAGGAGACTTGAGGAGCAAGTGAAAGAGTGGAGGAAGGATCACAAGAGAGTGAAATGGAATTATGGTGGAGAAAACGGGTGGATTTGAGAGGGACGGTGGAGTGCTAGGGCACGCTCCAACCGTGATGAACAAGGGAAGAAGTCACAAAAAGACCTTTCCCCAAGAGGCGATTTGCAGTGGAGAGAAGGCGGGAGAAGTTCCACAAGCTTGGGTCTTGGAATGGGAGCTAATGGAAGTAGGGAGGATGGGTTTTGGAAGGAAGAAGACGACCGTGTGGGTCGGCTCACGAACAGCAATCCTTATATAAAAACCTTAAGCCCGTTTGGAAGTTGGTGGGATTTACAAGTTTGCCATTGAGTCGACTCATGGGGGTCGACTCATGAAGTTCAGAAAATCAGGAAAAATATGGATAAATTCCAGAAAAATTTAAAATTTGGGGAGAAGGAGTTTAGCTCTAAGATAAGTTTTTAGAATGAAAAACTTAAGCTTTTGGGACCAAGAAAGGTGTTGGAAATTAAGCTCTAAGAAATTTTGACAATAAATCATTGGAAATTGAAAAATTAATTCAGGCAAATGGATCAAGAATTCTTAGATTTCTCCTAATTTCACAGAATCTATCCTCACTAAGGGCCTTTGTAAAGATATCAGCTAATTGATTTTCGGTGCAAACATATTCAAGAATTATATTTTTGTTTTGAACATGTTCTCTTATGAAGTGATGTCTTATTTCAATATGTTTGGATCTTGAGTGTTGAATAGGATTTTTAGATAGATTTATGGCACTTGTGTTGTCACATCTTATTGATGTTTCATTAAGTTTAATTCCAAAGTCTTCGAGTTGTTGCTTAATCCACAAGATTTGAGCACAACAACTTTCGGCTGCAATGTATTCGGCCTCAGCCGTAGACAGTGCTACCGAATTTTGTTTCTTGCTAAACCATGAGATTAGGTTAACTCCAAGAAATTGACAAGTTCCACTTGTGCTTTTTCTATCTAATTTACATCCAGCAAAGTCAGCATCAGAATATCCTAATAGATCAATTTGTGAGTCCTTAGAGTACCATAACCCTAAAGTTTGAGTACCATTTAAGTATCTAAGGATTCTTTTAACAGCATTCAAATGAGATTCTTTAGGATTAGATTGATATCTAGCACATAAACAAACACTAAACATGATATCAGGCCTACTTGCAGTTAGATACAATAATGATCCAATCATGCCTCTATAATATTTTAAGTCTACATATTTACCTTCATCATCCTTGTCAAGCTTACATGAGGGACTCATTGGTGTGCCAATGGGTTTGGAGTTCTCCATTCCAAATCTTTTGAGTAGTTCCTTGGTGTACTTGCTTTGGGCGATGGAGATTCCCTCTTTTGATTGTTTGATTTGGAGTCCGAGGAAGAAGGTGAGTTCTCCCATCATGCTCATCTCGAACTCCCCCTGCATAAGCTTAGCAAAGTCTTGACAAAGAGATTCATTAGTAGACCCAAAAATTATGTCATCAACATAAATTTGTATAACTAACATATCATTTTGATTTCTTTTGATAAAGAGGGTTGTATCTACATTACCTCTTGAAAAACCATTATTTAGTAAAAATTTGCTTAGTCTATCATACCATGCTCTAGGTGCTTGTTTTAATCCATATAAAGCTTTATTTAATTTAAAAATATGATTAGGAAAAGCATGATTTTCAAATCCAGGGGGTTGTTCTACATAAACTTCTTCAGCAATAAATCCATTTAAAAATGCACTTTTAACATCCATTTGAAATAATTTGAATTTCATAAAGCAAGCATATGCAAGTAGAAGTCTAATAGCTTCTAATCTAGCAACAGGTGCAAAGGTTTCATCAAAATCAATTCCTTCTTCTTGATTATATCCTTTAGCAACCAATCTTGCTTTATTTCTAATTACATTGCCATGCTCATCTAATTTGTTTCTAAAGACCCATTTTGTGCCAATTATTGAACAGTTTTTAGGTCTTGAAACCAAAGTCCAAACATTATTTCTTTCAAATTGATTAAGTTCCTCTTGCATTGCATTAATCCAATTATGATCTTTTTCAGCTTCTTCAATGGTTTTTGGTTCAAGATGAGATACAAAGGCACAATGATTAAAC
Organism: Elaeis guineensis; assembly: GCF_000442705.2. NCBI lineage: Eukaryota > Viridiplantae > Streptophyta > Magnoliopsida > Arecales > Arecaceae > Elaeis > Elaeis guineensis. The sequence continues at coordinate 26,765,463 of NC_026003.2, forward strand.
ACTTCTCTTAGTGAAGAACGAGTTTTTACCCCATGCATAGGATCACCAATAATTAATTCCTTAGGATGGTTGTGAACATACCTTCATTCCTTGGGTAGGTCATCTGTACCTTGAGGTTGTTCTTGAATTTCTTCACCTCTCTCATCTTGTTTGTCTTCTTGTCCTTGTCCTCTGGAGTAGCTGAATCTTTCAGAGTGATCTCCTTCATACCTTCTATTAATGGATCTGCATCATCAACACCCTCATTCTTCCTCGAAGGAAGATCGTTAGATTCATCAAAGACAACATGAATGGACTCCTCAACTATTAGGGTTCTTTTATTAAAAACTCTAAAAGCTTTACTAGTGGAGGAGTAACCCAGAAAGATTGCTTCATCTGATTTTGCATCAAATTTACCAAGTCTTTCCTTACCAATATTTAATACAAAACATCGGCAACCAAAAACATGAAAATATGCAATATTTGGTTTTCTTCCTTTCCAAAGTTCATAGGGGGTTTTCTTAAAAAATTGTCTAATTAAAGCACGATTTAGAATGTAACATGCTGTGTTAATAGCTTCCGCCCAAAAATATCTTGGAAGGTTGCTTTCACAAAGCATGGTACGGGCCATTTCTTCTAAGGTTCTATTTTTCCTTTCAACTACCCCATTTTGTTGGGGTGTTCTAGGAGCAGAGAAGTTATGGCCAATTTCATTTTCATCACAAAATTTTTCAAAGTCTTGATTTTCAAATTCAGTTCCATGATCACTTCTAATATTTTGAATTGAAAATCCTTTTTCATTAGTGACTTTTCGATGAAATTTAGTGAAAATATGAAAAGTTTCATCTTTGTGTGCCAAAAAGAAAACCCAAGTAAAACGAGAGTAATCATCTATAATTACATAACCATATCATTTTCCTCCTAGACTAGTGGTTCTAGTTGGTCCAAATAAGTCCATATGCAAAAGCTCTAAAGGTCTAGAAGTTGAAACAATATTTTTGGATTTAAATGAAACTCTAGTTTGCTTACCTAGTTGACATGCATCACAAATTCTATCTTTTTCAAAATTCAGTTTAGGCAAGCCATGAACTAATTCTTTCTTAATTAATTTTGAAAGAGAATGCATGCTAATGTGAGCAAGTCTACGATGCCAAAGCCAACTAGTCTCATTAATTTTAGCATTTAAGGATACTAGACATTGCATGTCTAATTTGGCTAAATCATTTAGATCTACCATATAAACATTGCCATGTCTATGACCTATAAATTTGATGCCATCATTAATAGGACTAGTCACAATACAAACAGATGATTCAAAAACAACTTTATACCCTTTATCATAAAATTGACTAATGCTAAGTAAGTTATGCTTTAAACCTTTAACTAATAAAAATTTTCAATATATTTGGAGGGAGTGATACCAATGTTACCTATCCCGATGATCTTTCCTTTGCCATTATCTCCAAAGGTGACCATCCCTCCATCCTTAGCATCAAGCGTGATGAATTGTGATTCATCACCAGTCATGTGTCTCGAGCATCCACTGTCCAGATACCATTTCCTGTTTTCTCCATGGGATGCTAGACACACCTGCAAACAAATGTCAAGTTTTTGTTTTAGGTACCCAAGCTTTCTTGGGTCCTTTTTGGTTAGTCAAAATGGTTCCTTTTGGAACCCATATTTTCTTTATAGTTGTGTTTGCACAAGTGTAAGATTTATGTCCTATTTTACCACATTTAAAACAAGTAATATTGGTAGACTTGTTACTTGAATAGTTTACATAAATATTTTTCAGAAATTTTTGTTTCTTTAAGGGGTTATAACCAAGTCCAGCCTTATCATATACGGCCTTTTGATTTTCAAGAATCATATTTAGTTTGTTTGAACTTAAGGTGAACTTATCTACTATAGGTTTCAGCTTGTTAATATCATTCTTTAGGCTTTGGTTCTCTTGAAGCAAAGTAGATTTTTCAATTGAAAGGTTTTCAGCTTGTTTTACTAAGGATTGATTTTTCAATTTCAGTTCTTTGTTTTTCATTCCTAGTTTCTTCAATTCATCAATTAAATCATTGAAGGCTTCATGCAATTCTTCAAAAGTGAATTCACTAGGGATTTCAGAAATTATCTCATTTTCATGTGTCATAAGGCACAGGTTGGCTTGTTCTGTTGAAGTCTCCTCATCGGAGCTTGAGTCATCGCTCGCACTCCATGTGGCCATCATTGCCTTCTTCTTAAACTTTTTGGGACCTTTCTTCAGTTGTGGACATTCGGATTTGAAATGCCCCGGCTTTTTGCACTCATAGCATATAAGGGGTTGATTTTTTTCTTTCTCTTTGCTTTGTTCCCCTTTTGTGAAAGGTCTCTTTCTCATCCCCTGCTTCCTTTTTCTTAGAACTTCTTGAATCTCCGGGTGATGAGTGCCATCTCTTCATCCTGTTCTTCATCTTCTGTGTCGTCAATTTCTTCATCAGGAGAAGCTGTGGATTTGAGGGCAATGGTTCTTTTTTTTTTGACTTCATCCTCTTGATGTTGCTTCATGCTAAGCTCATGAGTCATCAAGGATCCAAGAAGCTCTTCTAGAGGTAGAGTGTTCAAGTCCTTTGCTTCTTGGATGGCAGTCACCTTGGCTTCCCAAGTTCTTGGCAATGACCTGAGAATTTTTCTTACAAGCTCACTGTTAGTATAAGATTTGCCAAGACTTTTCAAACCATTAATTATATCAGTAAAACGAGTAAACATAGCAGTTATGGACTCATCATGCTCCATTTTAAATAGCTCATATTTATGTACAAGCATGTTTATTTTGGACTCTTTTACTTGATTTGTTCCCTCATGGGTTACTTCTAACCTATCCCATATTTCTTTAGCTGATGCACAGGTAGAAATGCGATTAAATTCATTTGCATCAAGTGCACAATAAAGAACATTCATAGCTTTAGTATTTAATTGTGCCAATTTCTTATCAACCTCATCCCATTCTCTTTCGGGTTTGGTTGACTCCTCACCATCTATAATCTTGGTGGGTGTGTGAGGACCGTTCACTATGATACTCCACATATCATAGTCTAGTGCTTGTATGAATATCTTCATCCGAGCTTTCCAATAGGTGTAATTAGACCCATTGAAAAGTGGAGGTCGGTTGGTGGATTGCCCCTCGGCTAGAGAAGTGCCGACGTGGGTTGCCATAGATCTTTGGCTCTTTGATTGTTAGATCAAAGAAGGGCTAGAGCACCGGGCTCTGATACTACTTGTTGCCCAGCTATGCAACCCAAGAGGGGGGGTGAATTGGGTTTTAAAAAATTTAAGCTTAACTAATTACTTATGAAAAATATATATCAAAAGCTTGATGAATGAGGAGAGAGACTTTAGTTTGAGATTAATTGCTTAAAGCAAGAATGCAAGGATATAATGGAGAATTAAAGAGAAACAATAAAGCATACCACAAACACAAGGATTTATAGTGGTTCGGTGCCAACCTTGCACCTACATCCACTCCCCAAGCTCCTACTTGGGAAATCCAATCCACTATACTTTGTATTCAACCCGAATACAGATGTCAGAACCTCCGACACTAGCTATCTCAAGCTAGTCCACTTGTTTCTCGGGTACAAGCCGACCCAATACACTCCGATTTCAGGTTCGGATCAACCTTCCCTTGTTTTGGAAACCCTCCAAAATAAAATAATTACTCACAAGATAAAATCAGTTTAGAGCACAAATAAGTACAAGAATAGCTCCTTAAATGAGCGAGAATAACAATAAATACACTTTACTCAAAAGAAGAAGCCCTTCTTTGATTTCCTCAAAATGGATGAGAAAAGGAATAAAAGCTTGAGGAGTTGGTGAGCTTTGATTGAAGGCTTCTTGAAGGCTTTAAATGAGCTCTTGAATGAGATTGAGAAGTTGGCTTGAGAAACTCTCTCTTGAATGCACTTGAATGCCCTCTTGAATGCTCTTTCTTTTTTCTTTTCAAATCTCTTGAATGCCTCTTGGATATTTGATGTCTCTCCTTTTTGTTTTCCACCTTTTGAAACCTTTTATAGCCTTAAGAAACAAAGGAAAACAAACTAGGCAGAAAAAGAGCCGTTAGAGCACAAAAGGTGAGCATTAAAAGCAACTAAATCTGGCCAAAAACTAGCCGTTACAGGCAAATCCCGTCGCAGGGTCGACTCATGAGTCGACCCATGCTTCAGGGGTCGACTCATGAGTCGACCTCTGATGCAACATCCAGAAAAACAAGTTTCTGGAAATTTTGGCCCACACTAACAGAGGTCGACTCATGAGTCGACTCATGCCTTGTGGGTCGACTCATGAGTCGACTCACAAGCCGTGCCAAGCCAAAAAAGGTCGCGTGCCAACAGGATTTTTGCGTGCCAATCAGCTCATTGTGCCATGAGTCGACTCATGAGTCGACTCATGAACTTCAAACCTTCATAACTTCAAAAATATAAGTCCAAAAATAATGAAATCTTCACCAATAGATCACAAATCATTTGCTCTACAAGATGATACTGTTAAATCAGAGTTTTGATGAAATTACAATTTTGCCCCTGTAGAGCATAAGGACTTTTTCAAAATAAAAAATATTTGTATCCCTTCAAACTGTTTTGTAATCATCAAAATCAATCTAGGAGCAACAGCGGCGGTATCATATCATACATGAGTATCTCAAAAAGAAATATGTCGAAGTACGAAGAGTAGACTTTGCAGACAACATGGCAGATCCACTGACAAAGTAGTTGAGCCAACTGAAAATAGAAGTCCACCTTAAGAAGATAGAACTTAGATTTGTGGCCAATTGACTTTAGTCCAAGTAGGAGATTGTTAGATGTATATCCTAGAAGCCAATATAGCTGACACATTGTAATAAATTTAGGACATAATTTTATACTTAATACATTGATATGGTCAATAAAAGGGTAAGTTTATTTTTCATTCAAGTGTGATGTGTCCTTGAATCATCCATAGAATTAGCTTTCGATACATATTCTCAAAGAGTTGAGAATTAGAGATATGTATTTATTTCCTAAAAGCTCTTGATCATAGAATCATCATGAGGATGGTGATTAATCTGGATAGACCGACGCATAGATCGCTTCTTTTGGGATAGATGAGTTTTTAGTCTACAGTGTAGAGATACTGGACAATGAGTGCGGGTAGTTGTTAGAGAATAACTAGCACTAAGCATGATTATATGAGAGGTCACTTGGATTTTTATTTAATCGTTAGTGATTGTCTCGATGCTGCAGTTGTGTGATTTGTCTTCTGATCTGAGATTATACTACTGCTCACATTGAGGCTGCTGGAGTTTGACTGACATATAAACATAGATCTCAATGAGCTCTTGTAGTGGATGTTGGTGACAGTTGGTCCACTATAGGAGTAGGATGCACATCAAGATGGATCTATTAATCTTGATAGAGAGAAGTAGTTGTATAGGATTTGAAAAGCTAACTCCAAAAATTTATGGCCATAGTAGTGTGATTGACGAAAAAGAATTTTCATAAAAATCATAATTGGACTTGAGCTGATCGAATCTATCACATGACTAATGTTGAGGTTTGATAATTTATCCATGACCTGCGATCTAATCGAAACTCACGATAGAGGGAGAAGTAGTTCTATAGGATTTGAAAAGCTAAGTCCAAAAATTTATGGCCATAGTAGTGTGATTGACGGAAAAGAGTTTTCATAAAAATCACAATTGGACTTGAGCTGATTGAATCTATCACATGACTAATGTTGAGGTTTGACAATTTACCCATGACCTGCGATCTAATCGAGACTCACAATAGAGGGACTGAATCATACGTTAACTATACCTTTAGGTTCATTTCGGTTCTACTAGGTTGTCACTACATACTACTAGGTGTCACTGATAGATTGTGAGAGCTTACTAGGGTTATTCTGGATCGACAATCCTTGATAAGTTAGAGTGAAATTATTCTGATCCATTAAAAAGAGTGTCAATGATACTTTGATAGAGATCATTATATATCTCACAACTAAATAGAATTAAACCTATGGGGTCACACAATAAAGAGATTAGGTCTAGAATTAGTAATTGAGCTTATGAAGTATCAATTGGGTTTAGAGAAATCCGATTGGATTCAAGATAAACTTGCTAGCACATAGTTGGACCTAATTTTTTCTTTCCATTTAGATTTTTTATTTGATAAGATAATTCAAACTTAATTATCTACTAGTAACCTAAATGAATTAGATTCATTGGACTCCAATTGTTGGGTGTCTAAGGTTTTGAATCAATAGAATTAGGGTGCAAGTCCCTAATTAATATTTCTTGATAGTTATTATGGGGCACCACCTTGATTGGATCAAGTTGGGTGTACCCCATGATTAGAGGGTCTTTTGATTTCATATGGGGCATTCTTTGGGTATAAAAGAGGGTGTGAAATAATGGATGCAAGAGCTCCAAGAGTTGGCACCTAATAGGATTCCTAATGTAAATTGAATAACTTAAATTATTAGGAAACCCAATGCAAGCAAGACTTATATTATGAGATTGAATAGGATTCAATCTTCATGCCTATTTAAAGGGACCAACCCTAAGGTCCCTAGAGCATCCAACCAATAGCCCACATGCCCCATAGGAAGTGCTCATGCCATCTCTTCCTCTCTCCCTCTCTTCTCCCTTGGCATCCCATACGCCCCCATACCTTGGGTGTCCCACTTCTCCTCCATGCCAAGGGCACTTGGGCATCCATCTTGTGCTGGTTTCTACCTACTGGTAGCAGCATAATTCAAGGGGAGAAAGCCAAGAGAAGAAGAAGATCAAGAAAAAAGATCAAGTATTGATTGCGATCCAGGCTTCATTCAGATTCAGCAGGCTAAATTTTTTAGAGAAAAAAATTCAACTCAAAGAGAGCTATTCCAGACTGATCCCAAGTGGATACCCATAGAGGTCGGACACTTGTGTAGCAAGAAAAAAATCTCTTCTTTTTTCATTCTAGATTTGAAGAAAGAGATTGCGAAACAGGTATGCGATTTGATTATAATCTAAATTTCATTATACGTCAATTTCAGCACATGAACTAGATCCTTGTGGTTTGATATTTTTATGCATGCATGATTCAGATTAAAAATATTTTAATCTTATATTTCACTATGGTGTTTAGAAAATAAAATTTTGAAACACACATTCATGCCCCAAACCTCTGTTGGAATTCTGGGTTTGGTGCATGCATATGTGTTTCAAAATTTTTATTTTCTAAACACCACAGTGAAGGATAAGATTAAAATACTTTTAATCTAAATTTTGCATGTATAAAAATATAAAACTACATGAATTTATTTCATATGTTAAAATTGATATATGCTGAAATTCAGATTGTGATCAAATTACATATCTATTTCACAATCTCTTTCTTCAAAATTGAATCTAAAAAAGAAAAGGCTCTTTGTTAGCCACACAAGTATTCGACCTCTCTGAATATCCACTCGGGATCAGCTTGGAATAGCCCTCTATAATCTGAATTTTGATTCTCTAAAATTCAACCTGCTGAATCTAAACAAAGACTGGATCGCGATCAACACTTGATCTTTCTCCTTGATCTTCTTTTTCACCTCTTCTCTAGAGTTTCTTCTTGCTATGTACTGCTACCAGATGCTAGAAACTAGTAAAAAGAGGCATCCAAACTTCTCTGGGCATGAAACTCCTTGGGATGTGTGTCCCAAGGAAGGGGTGTATAGAACACCCAAGAGAAGAAAAAGGAAGAGGAAAAGAGGGCAAGGAGAGAGCCTTTGGGTGTGAGAGGCTACTGGTTTTGATGCTCTAGAAACCTTAAAGGAGGTCCCTTTAAATAGGCATAAGGATTGAATCTCATTCAATCATATAATACAAGTCCTACTTGCATTAGGATTTCTATTAACTTATGTTGTCCAACTTACATTAGGAAGCCCATTAGGCACCAACTATTAGAGCCCTTGCACCTATAATTAGACACCCTCTTTTGCACCCAAGAGACACCCCATATGAAAACCAAAGGCTCTCTAATTAATGGACATGCCCAAATTGATCAAATAAAGTGGCGCCCCATAATAACTATCAAGGAGATTCATAAGGGACTTACACCCTTAATTTATGTGATCTATAACCTTAGACACCAACAATTGGAGTCTCGTAAATCTTATTCATGTAGGTAATTAGTAAATAATTAAGTTAGAATTAACTTATCGAATAAGTAATCCCAACAAAAAGAAAAATTGGGTCCAACCATGTGATAGAAAGATTATTATGGACCCAATGGATTTCTTTAAACCTAATTGATACTTTATAAGCTCAATTTCTTATTCCAAGCCTAATCTCTTTGTTGTGTGACCTCATAGGTTCAATTCTATCTAATAGTGAGACATACATGATCTCTATCATCGTATCATTGAAACTCTTTTCAATAGATCGGAACAATTCCACTCTAACTCAAGAAGGATTGTCGATCCGGAACAACTCTAGTGAGCTCTCACAATCTACCAGTGACACCTAGTAGTATGTAGTGGCAATCTAGTAGAACTGAAATGAATCTCTAGGTGTAGTTAACGTGTGATTTAGTCCCTCTATCATGAGTCCCGACTAGATGGCAGGTGATGGATAAATCATCAAATCTTAACATCTATCATATAATAGATTGATTAGCTCAAGTTCAGTTGTGACTTCTATAAAAATTCTTTTCCATCAATCACACTACTGTGGCCACAGACTCTTAGATTTAGCCTCTCAAATCTCATTGGACTACTCTCTTTATCAAGATCAATAGATCCTATCTTAACACGCACCCCACTCCTACAGTGGACCAACTATCACCAACATCCACTACAATGGCTCATTGAGACCCATGTTTATGTATCAGTCAAACTCCAGCAGTCTCACTGTGAGTAGCAGTATCATCTCAAGTCAAAGGATCAGTCACACAACTACAGCATCGAGATAATCACTGATGATCGAATAAAAATTCAAGTGATCTCTCATATGGTCACGCTCAGTGTTAGTTGTTCTCTAACAACCACCAGCACTTGTCGCCCTATATCTCTACACAGTAGATTAAAGACCCATCTTTTTTAAAGGAAGCCATTTATGTGTCAGTCTGTTTGGATCCATCATCATCCTCATGATGATCCTATGATCGAGAGCTTTTAGAAATTAAATACATTTCTCAAATTTCTAATACATTGAGAATATGTATCGAAGCTAATTCCATAGATGATTCAAGAGCACATCATACTTGAATGAAAAAAAAATTACTCTTTTATTGATTGTATCAATATATTAAGTATAAAATTATATCTCAGATTTATTACAAAGTGTCAGCCATATTAGCTTTAGGACATACATCTAACAATCTCCCATTTGGATTAAAGCCAATTGGTCACAAATCTAAGTCCCATCTTTTCAAGGTGGACTTCCATTTTCGGTTGGCTCAACTGCTTAATCAGTGAGTCTGCCACATTATCTATGGAGTCTACTCTTCGCACCTCAATATGAGGTAGTCACATACACTGCTGCTCTATGTGTTGGGACTTCTGGTGAAACTTTGAGCTCCTTAGCAAGGGCTATGGTGCCATTATCTTTGCGGTACTGTGTCATGGCATGACATCCAATTTTATAATTAACATTAGAGCCAAAATTCATCTTACACATCTACAACATATTCAACCTCCATTGATCGTATATTCAGAACCCTCTAATATATCGAACAAGAATACATCCTTAACTCATAACTCAGAATCTCCTCCAAAGATCAAGAACAAATTCTTAGTCCTTCTTAAGTACTTAAAGATATTCTTCATCGCTATCCAGTGCTCCTTGCTTGGATTCGATTGATACCTGCTTGTGACACTCACAGCAAGGGCAATATCAGGTTGAGTACAAAGCATGGCATACATGAGGCTCCCTATAGTCGAGGCATAAGAAATTCTACTCATGCACTGCACCTTTTCAAATGTGGTCAAACACATCATCTTAGAGAGACTAATACCATGCCTAAGAGGTAAGAGATCTCTCTTGAAGTTTTTCATGCTGAACCTCTTCAGCACCTTCTCTATGTATAGCTTTTGTGACAGGCCAAGCATCTATTTAGATCTATCCCTATAGACCTTTATTCCAAGAATATAGGATGCTTCCCCTAGGTCTTTTTGGAGAATTTCTTGGACAACCATCTTTTGACTGTGGTCAGCATGGGAATATCATTCCCAATGAAGAGAATATCATCCACGTACAGTATGAGGAAGGTGATTGCACTCCCACTGACTCTCTTGTATACACAAGGTTCTTCTTTATTTTTGATAAAATCAAATGATTTGATTGCCTCATCAAAATGATGGTTCCAACTCTAAGAAGCCTGCTTTAATCCGTATATGAATCTTTACAGCTTGCAGACTCTGTGATCACCATCATTAGATGTGAAATTCATAGGCTGCTCCATATAGATATCTTTCTCAAGATATCCATTCAGAAAGGCAATTTTCACATCTATCTGCCAAATTTCATAATCATATTGAGCTGCAACAGCAAGCAAAATATGGATGAATTTTGGCATAGCTATGGTGAGAAAGTTTTTTGATAGTCAATGCCCTCGTGCTGACTATAATCTTTAGCCACAAGTCTAGCTTTATAGGTCTCTATCTTACCATCGACACATATCTTTCTTTTGTAGATCTATTTACATCCAATAGGTACAATACCTTCAGGTGGATCCACTAAAGTCCAGACTTGGTTCGAGTGCATCAAGTAAATTCTGACTTCATAGTATCTAACCATTTCTCGAAATCGATATCAGACATCATCTTGTCAAAGATATTGAGATCATCACCATGACTCCTATCTTTCATAAGGAATATTTTCTTTACTTTCTCCATAAGCATACCCATATACCTTTCAAGAGGTTGGGAGATCCTACTAGATCTATGAGATGGCGGAGGAACATCAACTACTAGCTCATGAACTACGAGTTCCTGAGGATCTATAGCTCTAGACTCTTCAAAGACATTCTCTTCGAGTTTCACTAACCTCCCATTGCCGCCATCTTGGATAAACTATTTTTTTTAAGAACATGGTGCTTCGACTCACAATCACATTATGGTCTTATAGAAAGTAGAAGTAGTATCCTATGGATTCTTTTGGATACCCTATAAAGTGAGCTATAATAGATCTATCCTCCAACTTTTCCACCATCTATCTCTTGACATAGGTCGGACATCCTCAAGTCTTAAGATAATCCAGATTCGGCTTCTTACCGAACCATATCTCATACGGTGTAGTAGGAACGGACTTTGAAGGAACCTAAAGACATTCTATTTAAGTTCCACTACCGCCATCTTGGATAAACTATTTTTTCAGAATCACAGTATTTTGACTCACAATCACATTGTGGTCTTGTGAAAAGTAGAAGTAGTATCCCATGGATTCTTTTGGATACCCTATAAAGTGAGCTATAATAGATCTATCCTCCAACTTTTTCACCATCTATCTCTTGACATAGGTCGGATATCTCCAAGTCTTAAGATAACTTAAATTCAGCTTCTTACTGAACCATATCTCATACGGTGTAGTAGGAATGGACTTTGAAAGAATCCTATTCAATAATTGAATGGCAATTAACAAGGCATGTCCCCAAAAAAATAAGGATAGATCAGTGAAGCTATCATAGACCTGACTATATCTAATAGGATCCTGTTCCTCCTTTCAGATATTCCGTTGAGCTGAGGTGTTACAGGAGGGATCCACTGAGAGACTATGCCATTATTCTTAAGATATCTCAAAAATTTTGACTAAAGTATTCACCTCCTCGATCAGATTAAAGAATCTTAACGGATTTGCCTGTCTGCTTTTCTACTTCATGCTTGAATTTTTTGAACATTTCAAAGGCCTCAGACTTGTGTTTCATAAGATACACATATCGATACCTAGATAGATCATCGATAAAGATAATAAAGTAGTTGTAACCACCCTGACCTACACATCAAATGATCCACACATATCAGTATGTACCAGGACAAGTAACTCTATGGCCCTTTCTGCATATCCTATAAAGGATAACTTGGCCATTTTTTTTCCAAGATAGGATTCACAAGCTGGATACGACTTTGGATTAAGAGAGCTAAAGATTCCATCCTTTTTTAGTCTGTTTATCCTATTCTCTCCAATATGGCCTAGTCTATGGTGCCGCAAGTACTTCTGATTTGTCTCCTCTCTGGGTCTCTTTTAACCTACGGCACTTACTATTTGCTCGTTTAGGTTCATATTTGCATCAACATGCAAGTAATAAAGACTGTCAATTAAAAGATCTCGTGCAACCAATTTATTTTATAAATAAATAGAATAAAATTTTTTATTGAAATAAATTTCAAAACCTTCCTGTGCTAGCATAGATATGAAAATTAAATTTTGACAAGCTACAAAAATATAATAACAATCTTTTAAATCTAATCTAATACCAGATGGTAATTGAAGAGGATAAGTGCCAACGGCCTCTGCAACAATCTTTACTCCATTGCTGATTCAAAGGATCATGTCACCTTCCTTCAACCTCCTACTTTCTATCAGACCCTGCATACAGGTACATTGAGCACTCGAGCTAGGGTCTAATATCCAACTAGAAGTAGAAGAAACTGTGAGGTTAGATTCTATTACGAGCATACCTTCAGAAGGTTTGTCATCTTTTTTGGTCTTTAGGCTCTCCAGGTATTTCGAACAGTTCCTCCTCCAGTGGCCTTCAGCATGATAGCAGAAACACTTTCCCTTTGCCTCAGCCACCTTTGAACCATCCTCTTTGGCTTGCTCTCTCTCTTCTTCTTCTTTATGGATTTAACTTTCTTCCTTTTAGTGGACTTTCTCTTGAAGGAAGAAGTCCACTCCACAGCGAGAATAGTACCTCTTGAATTCTTCAAGGTACCCTCCATTGTGACCAACATGTTGACAAGTTCAGGAATAGTGTAGTCAAGTTTGTTCATATAAAAATTCATAATGAATTGACTCTATGAACTGGTAAGGGATTGAAAGATCAGATCCATCTATAATTCCTTTTGCATATCCAGCCCGAGATTTCTTAGCTCTTCAATGTCCTTGATCATTGTCATACAGTGCTCATGGATAGATTGCCCCTCACGCATCTTTAGGTTGAAGAGTCTCTTGGACACTTCAAAGCATGCAGTATGGCTCTGCTCACCATATAACTCTTGTAGATGAATGATCATGGCTCGGATAGTGGGCATATGCTTGTGCTGGCTTTGCAACTCGTTTGACATAGATGCCAGCACATGGCACTTGACCTGACTGTCTTCATCCATCCACTTCTCAAAAGCAGCTCTTTGCTCAGCAGTAGGATGGTTTGGCAATACAATGGGATCCTGATTGAGAATATGGCTTAACTTTTATGAGGTTAGGACAATCCTAAGGTTTCTAAGCCAGTCTTTAAAATTATTATCGATCAAACGATTGGTTTCAAAGATGCGAGCTAGAGAGTTTGAGGCTGACATGATGGTTTAACTATAAGAGTAGAGATTTAAGTTAAACTTTTGTATTTAATATTTTAATTTGCTTCTAAGAACTTTAAGATGCAAATAATGACTCTCACTAATTTTTCAGATCTTTCTACTCTCGTAGAAGGAAATGAAAACCCTAATGCGATAAATGATTTTTAGTGAGTGCTGCAATCCCACCGATGACATGCACCTCACCTAATAGTCATTGGTACCATGCACACTGATGCGTAGGCGACTCTTTGCCCAGATACTTCACTAAGCATGTTGCATCCACTTGGTCTCTAAGTCATATGGGCTCACTTAATAGTTATTGTCCACACTTCTTAGTTAAGCCTGACCCATCATTCGCAAGCAGGTGCAAGGCCATCATTGGGTCCCTCACCTAATAGTTATTGGATCCAATCCCATCCCTACCCTGGAGCAATTCTTACTAATAGAGTGGTTGTGTGTTTCCTATGCAACTAAACCACTGTGACCAGTCGAGAACTATCAACGTCGGTAACACACCCACATATTTACAATGGTGGAAGACCTACGGACTTAATATTTGTGGAGAGGTTTGGGTTTAGGTCTCATCTAATCAGTCATCGTATGACCAACCTAAGTGGCATGGGCTAAAGCAGATTGCTAAATGTTGGTGCAAAAATCCATCGGCGTCGGAGAAGCTGGAGTCGAGGGAGTCGCGATCGCCGTCGGAACCTGCAAAGGAAGTCTAAACCGGAGTTGGGGGTGCTCCAGCAAGACCCTCTGACGCTCAAGTCAGTTCTCTACCTCAACAAGAATGGAGTGCTCGAACAGAAATTTTAGCAGAGTTTTGAGATAGAAATTAGAGCTTAGAGAATAACGTATCTGGGGTCTCTTTTTTACAGGCGGAGGGCGCAACAGACTGATAGCGACATTTGTAACTGCCTGACAGTGGGCCGTTCGGGGTCAGGAAAAGTTTGTTATGAAGAGTAGTGGAGTGGAATCGTGGCCATCACCGTGGCCTGCCACGTGGAGCCTGTTGCGGGGAGTGGAGCAGTGTCCGTTGTCTCGACTTGCCAGAGAGTGGAGGAGCCACGCGATATCCATCGCAGGAAGTGGAGCAGAGTCGAGGGCACTACTGTGGCCTGCCAGAGAGTGGTGGAGCCGCGTGGTATCCGTCGCAGGAAATGGAGCAGAGTCGTGGCCATTACTGTGGCCTACCAGGGAGTCCAGGCCTATCGACCGAAGCTCGGTTGAGGTGCCTGACGGAGAGAGGCAGCTATCCATCTGAGAGGAGCTCAGATGTTGCTGGCAAACCTTCTACCGTTGGGTGCCTTGGGTGTTAATACTGCAGGCGAGGGCTTGCCGTAGGAGCTCGGTCAGAGGCTTTCTGCAGATGAAGTTGGTTTCACATAGAATTCGGCATAGGGTCGACCGGCAATGGATGTCGGATGGTGCTAGAGAGGTTCATCCGCTAGAAGGGTCCAGCTGTTAGATTCCATGTGCCATAGGAGTTCGCCCAGAATCTGTCCGCTACAGAAGTTTGGTCGGAGTTCGATCTCCGTAGAAGCCCGGATGGGGATCATTTGTCAAGGAATCTCGGCTGAAGCCTGCCTGCAATAGAAATCTGAAAGGAATTCATCCACAATGGAAGCTCAGGTGAAGGCATACAGTGGGAATCCGGTGCGGACCGCTCATAGTAGATCATTTGTGGCAGAAGCTCGGAATGAATCGCTTGCGGTAGAAGCTCGAAGTCCGGCCCTTGTAAGAGTTCGGATGAGGTCTACCTGCAACAGGAGTTCAAGGTGGAAGTCCGGCTCCCGTAAGTGCTCGGACGAAGTCTACCTGCAGTTGGAGTTCGAAAAAAAAGTCCAGCTCCTGTAGGAGCCCGGACGGAGTCAACTTACAGTTGGAGTTCGGGGGAGAAGTCCGGCTCCGTAGGAGTCCGGACGGAGTCTAGAAGGTGGTCGACCACTGTAGACACATGGATGGAGTCCATCCATCATGGAGAATCTGGTCAACACTGGTGGGGGTTTATCCATCAGTAGAACTCGGGAACATTGCGGAGGCTCGGCCGTCAGAGGGGTTCGGAAAGATGTCGCCGAAGGTCGGACGTCGGTAGAATCCCTGGAGGGTCACTCCTGACACAAACTTCGACTGGAGGATATTTTATACCCAACACCAGTCCCCCTACTTCCGAGTTCGAGTTTTGAATGAGAAAAGTACAGAAAAATTTTCACAACCGAAGTTGCTCCCTCGAATCCCACGCACGACCACCCTCGAAAGTCCTGGCATTTAATGCGCGCGTGCCGAAGTCTTTTTCCAGTTAGGGCGATCTGAAGAGTCCTTTCGAAATTTTTGCTGGAGCGTAATCCCAAGCGCCACACCATAATGGTCCCGCCAGCAGTCAGCCCTACGCCACGGTGAGGAGGACATGTGGCGGGCATTGGTTGACCTAGGGATATCCGCCACCATAACTGCGCCAGGCCCCGTCGCTTATTTAAATCCCTTCCTTCCCTCCAGAGACTTCATTTCACCTGAGAGTCCAGACGATGCCTTTCTTCTGTCTGAGAGTTTAGCCACCCATCGGCGCCCTTTTCGACCCCAAGCATTCTTCGTGCCAATCTTCGCCATCTCCGCCAGCTCCCCATCGCCTTCAGTCTTCCGAGCCCTTTCGAGGAGTTCTTCCACCGGGGCTTTTGCCCCGGAGGTCAATCTTGAGAGGATGCTACGAATCGAGAGGAGTAGAAGGGGGAAAACAGTGGCCTGCAAGTTCGGCGACTATCGAACTGCCACTGAGGATTCCCACAGCTTCGAAGGGGGCTCGAGGGAGAATTCCTTCAGCAATAGGGATTTAATAACGGAACCAGCCGGTGAGCGTGTCCTGCCCGAGAGTTTTGAGGTAGTTGAACGGGGTGACATCGGTCAAGGGGGTAGAGTTGCCGTCATAAGCTGTGGCAGGTTCCTTGACATCGTCGGGGTCGAGGGACCAGAGGCGGTCGGCACCGATGGTGGGACAGTAGAACTTGTTGTGGGGGCGGTTGAAGTAGCGCATGCCGACCTCGCCGAAGTACCTAGGACGACGGTTGTCGGGAAGCACACGGTGGTGGTGCATGCCTCCGATGTCATCGCGGCCTCCAGGGTACTTTCGGTTCTTTCTGATACAGGTCGTCGTTGCCGCTACCGTCGCTGCCGCCACCCCTTGAATTCTATCCCCCCTTTTCCCCCTAGGGTTGGGGTTTCGGTAATGGAGCGGAATGAGGCTTGGGGGTGAGAGCTGATGGGTTTATCACATGCACTAGGAAATTCTGCTGAGAAGGATGGAACCGGAAGGAGAAGTCGAAAGCTTGAAGCGATTTCTAATGTATTCTTTTCAAGTCTTGTAGTAATGTTCTTTTTTCCTCGGTCCTCAGGGCTTTGTAACGTACACCTTGTTAATCTTGAATGAAAAGGAGATTTTTGTTATCTTGTTCGCACTTTGCATCAAATTGTCACCTACCGAACTTCTTTCATTCACTATTGTTATTGTTGTATCCCCCCCTTTCTTTTTTTTTTTTTTTTTTTTTGTTCGATGCCGATGTTGCCTGAGGTTCCTAGTCGTCGCCATGTCAGCTTGCTTTTCTTGTCATCTTTCTTCTTCAGCCTCAAGGGCTTTGTAATGCATACTTAGTTAATGACATGAGAAGGGAATTTTTTGTTACCTCTTTTACTCATGTGTTGAATTGTCATTTGCCGAGCTTCTTTGACTTTTGCCTTACTTGATATCGATGCCGTTCGGAGGTACCCGATCGCCGTCGCACTGACCCATCCATTTGTTTATGGCCGCAGATTTGTCCGGGACCACTCGAGTTTGCCACCTCCTTTCAGAGTTCGAGCTCGAAGGTCTGAGCTTCTCGTCTCCCCGAGGAAGTCATCTTATCCTCGGCCTGTGTTGAGAGCTCTCTTGGAGATCGGAGATTTTGATAAAAACCCCAATCCTCACTGAGACGAGGTTTCCTGTATCTTTGATGTAGTTTATTTTTCATTTGTCACTGATGCAGTTCGTCGCTTTTCTTTTTAACCCCCCTTCCCCTTTTTCTTTTCTTTTCTCGAGTGAGGGTTTTCCCTTTGCTCTTAGTGGGGTCGCGGAGTGCGGAGGGGCCGCTGAGAAAGTTCTCTTTTTCTTATCTGGTCTTGAATGACCGGACCTTAGTTGGTGTCAGGATGAGGTTCTTTCTCTATTTTTGATGTAATTGGTTTCAGCTCAGGTTAGGATGAGGTTCTCCTTCTGTTCTTAATAGGGCTGTGGGGGCACATATGGGCATCGCAGGACCTTTCCCCCTATCCGGTCTAAGAGTAACCGGGCCTTCGACTTTGCTCATGTTAGGGTAGGTCCTCCTCCTATCCCTAACAGGGCTGTGGGGGCACATAAGGGCGTTGTAGGGCCTCTCCCCCATCAGATCTAAAAGTAACCGGACCTTCGACTTTGCTCGTGTTAGGGTGAGGTTCTCCTCCTGTCCCTAACAGGGCTGTGGGGGCACATAAGGGCGTTGTAGGGCCTCTCCCCCCATCCGATCTAAAAATAATCGAGCCTTCGCCTTGCTCATGTTAGGATGAGGTTCTCCTCATATCCCTAACATGGCTGTGGGGGCACATAAGGGCGTTGTAGGGCTCTCCCCCCATCCGGTCTAAAAATAACTGGGCCTTCAGCTTTGCTCCTGTTAAGGCGAGGTTCTCCTCCTGTCCCTAACAGGGCTGTGGGGGCACGTATGGGTGTTGCAGGGCCTCTCCCCCCATCCGATCTAAGTGTAACCGGGCCTTCGATCGTGTCGAGACGAGGTTCTCCTCCTGCTCCCGACACGGTTTGTTTTGATTGTCCTGTCGATATAGGCTCGTGCCAAGAGAGAAGACATATGGATATAAAACTTTTATTTAAAGTAAAGTTATCGGTAATATATTCGTAGATTTTTCGAGCTCCATGGTCGCGGGAGGTCTGCTACTCCGAGCTCCTTGAGGTAGTAAGTTCTGGATCGGACTACCTCCTTGACTTCATACGGGCCTTCCCAATTTGGGGCAAGCTTTCCTCTATCCTGAGGTTGTGAGACAGCGGCTCGTCGAAGCACTAGGTCTCCCACTCTAAAGACTTTATTTTTGATCCGGGAGTTGTAATAGAGGGCGACTTTCTGTTTGTAGGCTACCATCCGAACTTGAGCTACCTCCCACTTTTCTTCTAACAAGTCGAGGTTGGCTTTAAGACCTTGCGAATTGTGATGTTCGTTGAATGCCACGACTCGTACCGAGGGAGTTTGAGCTCAATTGGGATAACAGCCTCCATTCCGAAGGCTAGGGCGAAGGGGTCTCCCCCGTGGGCAACCTTTGGATAGTTCGGTACACCCACAATACATGATAAAGTTCGTCTGTCCAAGTTTCCTTCACTTTTTCGAGCCTTGTCTTGATTCCTTGCAGCAGAGTTCTGTTGGTCACTTCGGCTTCGTCGTTGGCCTGAGGATGGGCTACCGATGTGAAATTTGGGAGATGTTTAGGTCTTCACAAAATTCGATGAATCTCACTCCCGTAAATTACCGTCCATTATCAGTAATTAGGATCCTCGACAGGCCGAACCTGCAAATGATTGACTTCCAGACGAAGTCTTGCACTTTAGCTTCTGTGATTTTTGCCAGTGGTTCGGCTTCAACCCATTTGGTGAAATAGTCAATTGCTACCAGGAGGAACTTCCTCTGCCCCGACGTCATGGGAAAGGGTCCAAGGATATCCATTCTCCATTGCACAAATGGCCATGGGGCACTCAAGGGTGTAAGCTTGGAGGTGGGCTGTCTCTGGATGTTGGCATATCTCTGACATCGGTCACACTTTCTGACGTATTCAATGGAGTCACGATACATTATCGGCCAGTAATATCCTTGGCGGAGCAACTTGTGGGATAAGAATCTAGCCCCCAGATGGCTTCCGTAGATTCCTTCGTGCACCTCCCACAAGGCGTAGTCAGCTTCCGAAGGTCGGAGACATTTTAAAAGGGGCAAAGAGTATGATCTCTTGTACAACTTGTCTTCATAAAGGATGTATCAGGAGGCTTGATTTCTGAGCTTTCGAGTCTCTTTTGCATCATGAGGGAGAATTTCATCTCTGAGATACGCCACCAGTGGGTCAATCCAATTGGGCTCATGGCCGATTTTCATCACGGGCCGCGATTCTTCCATACTCGGGCACTTCAAAACTTCAAAGAGAATACCCTTGGGCAATTCAGCCGGACTAGTGTAGCCAACTTGGAGAGAAGATCGGCCCTGAAATTTTTCGTTCTTGAAATCTGTCTGATGTTGAAGTTACTAAAGGCGGGGATGAGCTCCTTTACCTTTTCAAGATATTTAGCCATGCTGTCCTCCCGTGCTTCGTAGTTTTCGCTGACTTATCCCACCATCAATTGGGAGTCGCTGTAAACT
The DNA here is from genome assembly GCF_000442705.2 of Elaeis guineensis. Taxonomy (NCBI): domain Eukaryota; kingdom Viridiplantae; phylum Streptophyta; class Magnoliopsida; order Arecales; family Arecaceae; genus Elaeis; species Elaeis guineensis. The sequence continues at coordinate 26,785,337 of NC_026003.2, forward strand.
TGGAGCCGATCTACTCCTAATTCTTTGGCGATCCTCAATCCCACGATCAGAGCTTCGTATTTGCTCCATTGTTCATCGTGGGGAATTTGAAGCGCAGTGCGTACTCCACGACGATCCCCTCCGGACTGATCAAAATCAGGCCCGCACCTACGCCCGACATGTTGGAGGATCCGTCCACATAGAGGGCCCAAAAGCAATCAGGGATGTCTGTTTCTTCTTCAGAGGGGTTCAGTCGGGACTTCAGGCCATCAACTTCACCTTGTTCAGGCTTGTCCTTCTCTGAGATAGTGCATTCCACTATAAAATCTGCCAATATCTGGGCTTTTACCGTCGGCCTAGGTTGATAGTTGATGTCGAATTCTATGAGCTCGATCGCCCATTTTGCTATCCTCCTGGAAGCATCGCCTGGTGCAAAATTGCCTTAATCGGTTGGTCGGTGAGCAACGTTACGGTGTGCCCTTGAAAGTAAGGTCGGAGCCTCCGGGCTGCAATCAACAGGGCGTAAGTTAGTTTCTCTAGTTTGATATACCTGGTTTCGACATCTCTCAACACGCGACTGATGTAGTAGATCGGCCATTGAATTTTTGCTTCTTCCTTGACAAGAACTGCTGTGAGGACCATAGGGGAGATCGCCAGGTACAAGAACAACTCCTCCCCGGGCTCGAACTTCGCCAATAGTGGAGGCAAACTGAGGTAGCTCCTTAGTTCTTCGAACGTCTGCTGACACTCAGTGGTCCAACAGAAGTTCTTCGACCGCTTGAGGGTTTGGAAGAAGGGTAAGCACCATTCGACCGACCTCGCAATGAAGCGATTCAGGGCTGCCACCCTCCCTGTAAGGTGCTGAACCTCTTTTATCGACTTCGGGGCGGTCATCTCCTGGATGGCGCGAATTTTGTCCGGATTGGCTTCAATCCCATGCCCCGATACCATGAAGCCCAGGAACTTTCCCGAGGTCACTCCGAAAGCACACTTAGTCGGGTTCAGCTTCATCTTATATTTCCAGAGGGCATCGAAGGTCTCCTCGAGGTCAGCGGCATGGTTCGTTGAAGATTTGCTTTTCATGAGCTTATCATCCACGTAGACCTCCATGTTGCGGCCGATCTGCTCCTTGAAAATTTTATTCACCAGCCACTGATAGGTCGCACCTATGTTTTTGAGGCTGAAAGGCATGACCCTGTAACAGTAAAGACCACAGTTAGTAATGAAAGCAGTCTTTTCTTCATCTTCTGGCACCATTCTGATTTGATTATAGTCGGAGAATGCATCCATAAAGGTGAGAAGCTCATGGCCCGAGGTTGCATCCACCAGTTGATCAATCCTGGGCAGAGGGTAGCTGTCCTTTGGGCAGGCTTTATTCAGCTTTTTTAAGTCTATACACATCCTCCACTTGCCGTTTACCTTTTTGACTAGGACAACGTTGGAAATCCAGTCAAGATAATTGACCTCTCTAATGAATCTGGCTTTCAGGAGTTTATCCACTTCCTCGGCTATCACTTTTTGCCTTTTCGGTGCATGACCTCGAATTTTTTCTTTCGTCGGTCGATGCTTTGGATCAATGGCCAGACGATGTTCCATGACCTCTGCGTCAATCCCCAACATGTCCACAGGAACCCAAGCGAAAACATCCGCATTCTTTCGTAGGAAATCAATGAGCTGCATCCGCACCTCTTCCCCTAGGTTGGTGCCGATCTTCACCATATGTTCTGTATTTCCATCGTTTAAAGGGATCGAAACCAGATCTTTGATTGGCCCGCCCCTTTCCTCAGTGAGATCGTTGCGGGCATCCAATCCATCAACTGGACAGAGGTCAGATTGGTCACTTCTTTGCAAGGCTATGCTGTAGCAGTATCTGGTCAAGGCTTGGTCTCCCTTGACTTCTCTGACCCCCTGGCTAGTAGGAAATTTCAATTTCAGATGGTAGGTCGACACCACGGCCCGGAGGGCATTGAGGCCAGGTCACCCGAGGATTGCATTGTAGGCCGACGGTGCCATCACCACCAGAAAATTCACCAAAGCCCTGGACTGTCTTGGATATCGACCCGCAGCTACAGTCAAAGTTATTACCCCCTCCACCGGGATAGCATCGTCGGTAAACCCTACCAGAGGGGAGCTAATCGACCCCAAACGACCGTCAAGGATGGATATTTTTGAGAAGGCATCGTAGAACAAAATATCGGTCGAACTTTTATTGTCGACAAGAATGCGGCGCACATCATAATTAGCTATATTTAAAGAAACTACAACCACATCGTTATGAGGGAATTGAACTCCCCGAGCATCTTTCTCAGTAAAGGTTATGGATTCCTCAATCCTTTGCCACTTGGGAGGTCCGGCCAATACACCGGTTGTTCCCTGCCGGGATTCTCCCGAGATGGTGTTGGTGAAATCGGTCGGAGGCCGATCATCGAACTGCTCCATGCCGACTGCTGTCGCCGGAGGAAGAGGAGGAGCTTGGGAAACTGGAGGTGAGGCCGGAGCCTGAGATCTGGCCGTGGAGGCCGTGGATCACCGAGTGGATGCTTTGTGGGGAAGCATCGGGCGAAGATCCGGTAGAGGGAGGAGAAGATGACCGGAGGCGGTCTCACTGAGCGCTCCTTTAAGAACAAGGGTACTGCGAAGACATAGGCCCTTCCTCTAGCACCAATCCTGTTGGTGCAAAAATCTACCGGCGTCGGAGAAGCTGGAGTCGAGGGAGTCACGGTCGCCACCGGGACCTGCAAAAAAAGTCTAAACCAGAGTTGGGGGTGCTCCGGCAAGATCCTCCGACGCTCAAGTCAGTTCTCTGCCTCAACAAGAATGGAGTGCTCGAACGAAAATTTTAGCAGAGTTTTGAGATAGAAATTAGAACTTAGAGAATAACGTATCTGGGGTCTTCTTTTTATAGGTGGAGGGTGCAACAGACTGATAGCGATATTTGTAACCGCCTGGCAGTGGGCCGTTCGGGGCCAGGAGAAGTTTGTTATGAAGAGTAGTGGAGTGGAATCATGGCCATCACCGTGGCCTGCCATGTGGAGCCTGTTGCGGGGAGTGGAGCAGTGTCCGTTGTCGCGACTTGCCAAAGAGTGGAGGAGCCGTATGGTATCCATCGTAGGAAGTGGAGCAGAGTCATGGCCACTACTGTGGCCTGCCAGGGAGTGGTGGAGCCATGCGGTATCCGTTGCTGGAAATGGAGCAGAGTCGTGGCCATTACTGTGGCCTGCTAGGGAGTCCAGGCCTGTCGGCCGAAGCTTGATTGAGGTGCCTGGTGGAGAGAGGCAGCTATCCATCTAAGAGGAGCTCGGATGTTGCTGGCAAACCTTCTACCGTTGGGTGCCTTGGGCGTTAATACTGCAGGCGAGAGCCACTTGCTGTAGGAGCTCGGTCAGAGGCTTTCCGCAGATGAAGTTCGGTTTCGTGCAGAATTCAGCATAGGGTCGACCGACAGTGGATGTTGGATGGTGCTGGAGAGGTTCATCCGCTGGAAGGGTCCAGCTGCTGGATTCCATGTGCCGCAGGAGTTCGCCCGAAATCTGTCTGCTACAGAAGTTTGGTCAGAGTCCGATCTCCGTAGAAGTCCGGATGGGGATCATTTGTCGAGGAATCTCGGTCGAAGCCTGCCTGCAATAGAAATCTGAAAGGAATTCATCCACAATGGAAGCTCGGGTGAAGGCTTACAGTGGGAATCTGATGTGGACCGCTCGTAGTAGATCGTTTGTAGCAGAAGCTCGGAATGAATCGCTTGCGGTAGAAGCTCGGAGTCCGGCCCTTGTAGGAGTTCGGATGAGGTCTACCTGCAACAAGAGTTCAGGGTGAAAGTCCGACTCCCGTAAGAGCTCGGACGAAGTCTACCTGTAGTCGGAGTTCGGGGAAGAAGTCCGGCTCCCGTAGGAGCCCGGACGGAGTCTACCTGCAGTTGGAGTTCAGGGGAGAAGTCCGGCTCCCGTAGGAGCCCGGACGGAGTCTAGAAGGTGGTCGACCATCGTAGACACCTGGATGGAGTCCGTCCGTCATGGAGAATCCAGTCAACACTGGTGGGGGTTTATCCATCGGCAGAACTCAGGAATGTTGTGGAGGCTCGACCGCCGGAGGGGTTCAGAAAGATGTCACCGAAGGTCAGACATCGGTAGAATCCCTGGAGGGTCACTCCTGACACGAACTTCGGCTGGGGGGTATTTTATACCCAACACTAAGCAACCTAATTCAAGTCTCAATCTTTCAAATTGGTCAGATAAGTAGAGATTGGTGGGGGCCCCCCATTGCCTTCCTAAAACATCAATAGATTGGCCAAGTCGGCTAATGGAACCAATTAAACAATCACATCTCATTAACTTGCCTTAGACACCAATAGATCGATTGATCAGAATTGGTTAGCTCAAGCGAATCGAGCTCAAACTAACAAGCCAAATTAGGTCCTTAGGTTGATCGATTCTATGTATGAGATTCAATCAATTTGATCAATAATAATTTTTTGATCATTAACTTAATTGATCTAATTCTTATCAACACTTGACTTGGTTTGATCAATTACTTAATCAAATTAGACTCATATGACTCAAATCAAAAATCTTAGATATAATCCTATTACATAATCTAATTTTTAATTTTTTCATGACTAAAACCCTCATGCACAAACATAAATTTTAGATTCTAAAATCATATTTTAGATCTAAATTCACTGCATGAAAGTAAATTTTAGAATATAAAAATAATTTTCAAATTTTAGCATACAAACATATATCATATATATGCATGTAAAATCAGATCTAAACAAAATTTCAGATCTTAGGATGATGTCATATATCTCATATACTAATTATGGATCAGATTAAAAATAAATTTATGATCTAAAAATATAATCATATATACACATCAAAATTCAGATCATAAAAAAATTTTAGATTTTATGCACGCATCTATGTATCACATGAACATGGACTAGAACTCTATCTAAATCAAAATTTAGATCTATGCATGAAATTACAAATCATCTATATGTTGTAATATTAAATCAAAGATCAAATTTTAGATTTGAAGATCCATCCGTACATCTTATATATCAAGGAAAAGATTGATTTTAAAACTTTTTAAAAAATATGTTTATCAAAATTCAGTATATAAAAATTGTGGCTTTGATACCACTATTGAAATTTTGGGTTTGGTGCATACATATGTATTTTACAACTTTTATTTTTTAAACACCACAGTAGAGAATAAGATTAAAATACTTTTAATCTGAATTTTACATGCATAAAAAGATAAAACTATATGGATCTATTTCATATGCTGAAATTGATATATGCTGAAATTTAGGTTGTGATCAAATCACATACCTATTTCGTAATCTCTTTCTTCAAAACTAAATCTAGAAGAGAAGAGGCTCTATGTTAGCTGCACAAGTATCTAATCTCTATGAGTATCTACTCAGGATCAGCTTAGAATAGGCCTTTATAATCAGAATTTTGATTCTCTAAAATTCAGCCTACTGAATCTGAACGAAGTCTGGATCGCGATCAACACTTGATCTTTCTCCTTGATTTTCTTTTTCTCTTCTTCTCTAAAGTTTTTCTTTGCTATGTACTGCTATCAGATGCTAAAAATTAGTAAGGAAAAGGCATCCAAACTTCTCTGGGTGTGGAACTCCTTGGGATATGCATCCCATGGAAGGGGTGTATAGAACACCCAAGAGAAGAGAAAAGGAGAGGAAGAGAGGGCATGGGGAGAGCCTTTAGGTGTGAGGGGCTGCTGGTTTTTATGCTCTAGGGATCTTAGGAGAGGTTTCTTTAAATAGGCATAAAGATTGAATCCTATTCAATCATATAATACAAGTCTTACTTGCATTAAGATTCTTATTAACTTATGTTATCCATCTTACATTAGGAAGCCCATTAGGTGCCAACTATTGGAGCCCTTGCACCTATAATTAGGTACCCTCTTTTGCACCCAAAAGACACCCCATATAAAAACCAAAGGTCTTCTAATTAATGGACACTCCCAAATTGATCAAATCAAAGTGGCACCCCATAATAACTATCAAGGAGATTCATAAGGGACTTGCATCCTTAATTTATGTGATCCATAATCTTAGATATCCAATAATTGAAGTCTCATGAATCTTATTCATGTAGATAATTAGCAGGTAATTAAGTTAGAATTAACTTATCAAATAAGTAATCCAAATAGAAAGAGAAATTGGGTTCAACCATGTGCTAGCAAGGTTACCATGGACCCAATGGGTTTCTTTAAACCCAACTGACACTTCATAAACTCAATTTCTTATTTCAAGCCTAATTTTTTTATTGTGTGACCTCATAGGTTCAATTTTATCTGGTAGTGAGATATACAATGATCTCTATCATCGTATCATTGAAACTCTTTTCAATGGGTCAGAACAATTCCACTCTAACTCAATAAGGATTGTCGATTTGGAACAATCTAGCAGTATATAGTGGCAACCCAGTAGAACTGAAATGAACATTTAGGTATAGTTAACGTGTGATTTAGTCTCTCTATCATGAGTCCCGACTAGATGGCAAGTGATGGATAAATCGTCAAACCTCAACATCAGTCATATGATAGATTGATTAGCTCAAGTCCAATTGTGCTTCTATGGAAACTCTTTTCCATCAATCACATTTGCTGTAGCCACAGACTTTTGGACTTAGCCTTTCAAATTTTATAGGACTACTCCTCTCTATCAAGATCGATAGATCCTATCTTGATGCACACTCCACTCCTACAGTGGACCAACTGTCACCAACATCCACTACAAAGGCTCATTGAGATCCATGTTTATGTGTCAGTCAAACTCCAATAGCCTCACCGTGAGTAACAGTACCATCTCAAGTCAAAAAACCAGTCACACAACTACAGCATCAAGATAATCACTGATGATCGAATAGAAATCCAAGTGATCTCTCGTATGGTCATGCTCAGTGCTAGTTGTTCTCTAACAACCACCTGCACTTATCGTCCTGTGTCTCTATACAGTAGACTAGAGATCCATTTTTTCTGAAAGAAGTGATTTGTGTGTCAGTCTGTCCAATGCCATCATCATCCTCTTGATGATCCTATGATCGAGAGTATTTGAGAATTAAATATATATCTCTAATTCTCAATACTTTGAGAATATGTATCGAAGCTAATTTCATGGATAATTCAAGGACCCATCACACTTGAATGAAAAAAAAAATTGCTCTTTTATTGATCATATCAATATATTAAATATAAAATTGTGTCTTAGATTTATTACAATGTATCAGCCATATTAGCTTTTAGGACATACATCTAACAATCCTAAATTCCAACATGATTCATAAGAAACAAATTAGATTGAGAGAAGAGAGAAAGAGAGAGAGAGGCATGATAAGAGGAAGCTCCTTCCCTCCTTCCTTCCTTGGCTTCTCCCCATCCTTGCTGCCCCTCCTCCCTTGGCATGGGACCCATCTTGGGCGTCCCTCTTGCTAGTGTGATACATCACACCAACACCTCTTGTCCCTTGTTTGATTGGGTTGTGAAGGTTATTTGATCGAAGTTCATCTCGCTTTTCTGTGTTGTTTGACGTGTATGCGAAATAGAGGGTCTACACTTTCAGGCCTCCGCAAAGATTTTTTTTAATTTTTTAAAGATTTAATTTTTAGTTCCACTGCTAATCAAGTAAGTATTTGATCCTTATTCATGTAGATTAATAGAAATTTTTAGATACAACCTGGGCTATCCGAAGAGAAATAGTTTCTCTTCCCTTCATGTATTTTATTAAATACACATATCCAAACCTAAATATATCATCAGTAAATATGATGAAGTGGGAGTATCTACCTCTGGCTTGAGTTGATATTAGACTACAAATATCAGTATGTACAAGGCCCAAAATATCACTCATCTTTTCTCTATGTTTAGTAAATGGAGTCTTGATCATTTTACACATGAGACAAGATTCACAAGTTTCATATGTTTTAAAATCATAAGGATCAAAAAATTTATCTTTGTATAACTTATTAATTCTTGACTTATTTATATGACAAAGTCGGCAGTGCCAAAGGTATGTGACATTCACATCCTCTCTCTTCTTTTTTTTTTTCATATTATTAACATGAAGTACATTATCGTTAAGTGATAGGAATAGAAGACTATTATCAACAAAAGTATTTCCATAAAATTTATTAGAAAAATAGATAGAACAATCATTATTCTTAGCTTTTATTTTAAAATCTTGTTCTAATAATAAAGGTACAGAAATAATATTTCTAACAACTTTAGGAATATAATAACAGGTCTTCAGTTTCAAAATTTTGTCTGAAGGCAACTTTAAAATCCTGGTTCCCATGGCTTCACCTGAATGAACTCTCCACTAGCATCGAATAGCTCAAAGTCACTTTTATTCAGACTCCTTATTTTCTACAGACCCTGCAATAATTTTTAAAGATGTGAACCACAAGCAGTATCCCATACTTAAGAATCTGAAATTGAAGTACTTAATGATAAGTTTGTTTGTATCATATATAAATCTTTAGCAACACTTGCTTCTTTATGTTTCACAGTTACAAGGTATTCTTTGCAATTTCTCTTCCAATGTCCATCCTTGCCATAGTGATAGCAAGTATCTTTGGCGGAGACCTTCTTCGCCTTCTTCTTAGAGATCCAGCCAAGAGTTCAACTTTTTCTTAGAACCCTTCTTGCTTTTCTTCTTATTGATCTTATCAATAAGAAGAACTGGAGCCTTTTCACCTTTGAAATGGCTCTCTACTATTTTGAGCATATTTAATAGTTCAGACAGGCTGATATTCAGTTTGTTCATATGATAGTTAATGACAAACTGAGAGAAGGAATCGGAGAGTGGCTGTAGGATCAAATTCTAGCTAAGTTCACCATCCATGGTAAAGCTTAACTGTCCCAGATGAGTGATCAAATCAATCATCTTAAGGATATGAGTTTGTACAGATGTACCTTCAGTCATCCGAATATGGAATAATTGCTTAGATATCTCCTATCTAGTAGTTCGACTTTGTTCCCCATATAACTCCTTAAGATTAAGGAGTATAGAAGGAACATCCATATTCTCATGCTGCATCTGAAGCTCATTGTTCATCGAGACAAGCATGATACACTTGACAATCATATTGTCATCCTTTCACATCTTACATGCGGCCCTTTCCTCCTCAGATGCATCTTTTCTGATCGTATCAGGTGCAGGTGAATCTAGTATATAGGAGACTTTCTCCTGTGTGAGAACTATTCTCAAATTTCTCAATCAGTCTACATAGTTTGGTCCGATCAATTTGCTAGCATCTAATATGCCTCAAAGTGACAGTGACGATGCCATATATGTAGTTAATCTATAATAACAAGAACACAATATAGGCAGACAACTCATGATGACATACACAATTAGATTAGGACTTTTATCTAATTATGTCTCCCACTATTTTAACAAATTTCACTTCAAGTATGAAAAATAAAAAATATCCTTATATTTCTAAGTGGGGTTGAGATTTCTATTCATCACAAATACCTTGTGGATAGCACAACAAGCATTCATGAGTTCAAGAGTAGGTAACTCTTTACCAATTATACTTCATACAATTCTCAATATTTTTTTCTCTTGCCTCTAGATCACTCATAGTCTTGTGGATAGTACAATAAACTATAGTGTTCTAGTTAAGTTAACCCTTCAATCCCATATGGTCATACTTAAACAATGCTACCCTTGTGGATAGCACAACAAGGTAATACTATTTAAATATGCCATAAGCATCAAAATATACTTAGTCAATATCATATCAATTTTTATAATAAGCTTTATGGATATCACAACAAGCTCGCTAAGATCTTGACATACTCTATTGACCAAGTATGAAGGAAGGACTTTGTAGTGTCTATATCACTAATCAATCTAAGTTCGAAACTCAATAAGACTAAATTGTCTAGGTCAGTAGGTGGGAGGCTCCCCATAGCTTTTTTTAAACACCAACAAAGTTGGCCAGGCCAGCATATGGACCTAATTAGAAAATCACTTTTAACACTTTTCTAGACACCATTGATCAAATGAATTCGATATTTGATTTGTAAGTGAATCCTGATATTACAACTTAATATAATTTTTATAGAGGATCTTTGAACTGGTCTCAGCATATCCTAACTACTACTATATAAAATATAATATACAAATTATGTAATTCGACATGCCTTTAAAAGCTATAATATCATTCATATTAACATGCCAAAAATGATTACAATAATCATATAAGGGTGCACAAATGACTTAACATATAACAAGTTTAGTCAATATTAAAAACAAATCCTAATCAAATTAGGCATGCATTACACTCTTAATCAAAAAATTGATTTAAGCATCAAGCAACCATGAATCAATAAATTTCATATTATCATAAATTTAAAATTTTAATAACTAAAATTTAAATCCATGATTCAAATAAAGTAAAAAATAATTTTTGATTTTAAGATCGATACTAGAAATTGATACAATATTTTTGGCAAAATATGAACAAGAATAATTCTATATTACAACTTTTGCACTTGTTTGATTGAATCTAACAAGGATGACTCTGATACCACTATTAAATTTTTGATCCCATAGTAGAATATAAATTTTTAAAAATTTTAAATATACATATCGAAAGCTTTAATAATTAAAACTATCAAACTAAAATTCAAATCCTAGAATCACCTTGTAGATGTCGAACAAAATAAATCAAGCATGCAAAAAGATAGAATTTTATAGTTTCTCAAATGAGTAGTATGGTATAAAGGTGATCTCCACAAGATCTCAAAATAGAAGTCCTCCAATAGTGATCCACATGAAAGTTGGTCAAGGTCCTTTCCAACCGGTGTGCGGCAGCAGCCTTTTCTTCACAAGAACACTGTCGGCTTCGAACTAGAAGAACGATTGCACCAATACTCAGTTATCTTTAATTTTGCTACTAGGATCATGCTAAGAGAATTATCTCTAGAAGTCACACAATCTAAGATTTGATTTTATGCTCCAACACATGAAAAAATCAAATCCTAGGACAAGCTTCACAACACTTGCTATTTTTCTCACTACCATTCTTACTATTTTTCCTCCTAATTTTTCTTTATTTTTTTCTTAGATTTTTCTCTCTTATCATATGCCAAAAGCCTCTGATTTTCTATCAAAATCTAATCCCAGCCCATATGGGATGCCCCATATAAATAGATTAGGAAAGGATGTGAAGAAGCCCCAAGGGGCACCAACACTTGGCACTCCACGTCTTCACCCAGAGAATTAAATTCTTCATAACATTAAGTGGCACAAAAGATCCTTCACATAGAAGAACTCCTCCTCTTCTATGCCCCATAATTCTCTCATTAAAAATTGACGTGTGATAATTAAGAAACTAGAGGAAAACAAGGAGATGGATAAGAGTCTTCATGAAGAAGGACTCTTCCACTTCTCAATGCTAAAAAGGGTGGGTGGCAATTTATTTTGGGCATGTAACCTGGGTGGCATTGACATCTCCTTCCACACTTGAAACACTTTCATGTTGGATAAGAGTCCAATTAAAATAGACCCAATCCAATCAGGTCAAAGGCAACAGGTTTAGTTTAGCTCAAACACTTTGAACTTAACCTAATTAAGAACTTGGATTAATATAATGTGCTAGCATATCAAATTAACCCCTAAAATTTATACTAAATTCTAATTAAATCAGATTAAGGTCAAATCCTAAAGTATGTGATCCATTGGGTTACAAATCTAGCTAGCAGTGGATACAAACTCTTGACCTAATCCTAATCCTATCATATTAGGTCAGCTCAAGAGTCTCAATTATCTAGAACTCTTTTTAATTAATTTTTAAATTAAATTTTTTTAATTTTGATGAGTCCACAAGTTCAGATTGATGTCTAGTAGTATATCATGATTATTCAAAAAAAATAAAATTTTGATAAAAATTATCAAAATATCCTTCAGTGATAAGTTACTATGTAATTCAATCATTCAGTCAAACAATATCCCAAATGAGCAGTGGATATGGAATCATGTCAAACCTAATTATTTATCTAAATATATTTCAATCAGAAGATAATGATTCAGTTGATGATACATTAGAAACTCTTTTTTAATTATTATCCTGCTTTGGCCGAAGACTTCCAGAATTATCAACCTATAAGATCACACAGGATGTTTGCTCTACTTATTAGGAGTGACTGATCCCTTATTGATCACTCACAACCTCTGTGCACACTTCACCATATCCAAAATACCCCACATAAGGATCAGAGAATCAAGTTAGAAAGTAAACCAAAATATAGATTCATCTACATAAGGTACCATGGTGATCTCAGATCAAAGGATCAATTACACAACTCCCATTAAAAAATAATCAGCTGATATGTAAATAAGACTCTATCAGATATTCTCTCATAGGTCTATTTAGTGAACTCATTCTCTAATGAACACCCATATCCTTGCATTAGTGTCACCACACAAGAGGTTGTGAAATCAACTAACCTCATCGCTGAGCATACATAAGATGTGCTAGTCTTACCGGTATGATTGATCTCCGATTCAATGAACCAATGACTGAAAATATTCTAGATCATGGCTATCAAGAAATTAGGTCTCACTGGTGTGATCTCATCACAATCCTAAAATCATTGTCCAGACTATGAGATTCATTATAATCTTAAAAAATAATAATAAGATGCAGTATATAATAAATTGAGAAAGTCTATTTTATTAAATAACAATATCAATTATATAGGTTTGGAAGATAAATTACAGAAAACACCCAATCGCATCTCATATGTGATTGATTTGTAGGGCATTATTCTTTCACTTAGATCAGTCACACTGATCAACCTTAATGGTATGGGTCAACTCGAATCACTTAGCGATCTAATTAAGACATAATCCATCAAATTAGCTACATAAGTGAGATCGATGGTAGCGTATGCTAAGCTTGCCTTAGACACCATCAAAATGACTAGGTAAGTTACTCTCAATTAAAAATCACCGATCGAAATACCAAACTTACCTTAGACACCAATTGGTTAATTAATTTCAATTTGACCAACCTAATGATTCGGATTCAACCACTGAGCTACAATCAAGATCCATTTGGTCTAATCAAAGATATGGATTTGACCATCTACAACTATTATATTGGTTCTAGAGAAATTCTGATTTAATCTAATTCAATATTTGGTTAGATTTAATCAATTTTTCTATATGATCCATTAACTCTTTAATTCTAACCTTAGGTCTAACCCAATTAAGAGGACCTGATTTGAGCTAACCATTGCCCTCATATTTTATGTAGTGTCATTATATCTTAAATCACAATGCTAGATCTAATCGATTCTACACTTAAGTCTTAATTAAGTTTCAGCATCAATATGGGTTTAGATTTAGGTTTGAAATAATTTTAATTTTCTATTTTGTAAATAATTTATAATAAATTTTATGTAAATTTTTTTTATTCTGAAATTAGATCAACTCAATTAACATTGAGTTAGCTACATAAGAGTACTTGGTCAACTCAGTTCAAAATTGGGTCGGCTTAGCAATTATACGAGCACATTTCAAAAAGTTTCAGATCTGAAAAATCTTACATAATCCTAACATAAAATCAATCATAAATATCCTTTTAGATCATATCTAATTTTTTTATAATTTTAAATTTTATTTTCTCATGATTAAAATAATTTTAATCATATAGATTAGATGTTTTATTTTTCATACAATTTTGTATCACATACAACAAACCTAGGGTTTCAAGATCTAAGATTTTACAGAAAAATATTTTCTTCCTTTCATATTTTTCTTCATGGGATTTAATCACATGGCACCTCTACACGCTATAAGAGCATCCCATCAAATGAGAAGAGAAGGTCTTTAAATTCTTTTTGCTCCTATGATCGATCGATCTGGTGGTCAATCCAATCCAAATACTTGCTAATCAGATCATCTAATCTAATCACGTATCATATATGTTTAAATTTAGATATAATTTAAATTATATTAAATCTAATTATAACTTTAGATCATATCTAAATCAGATCATAAACATCACATGCGGCATATAAAATCAAATTTTATTAAAGATCAACACAAACTAGGACAATCTATTCACTGTAAGAGATAAATCCTATAGTAGGATAATCTTATTTCAATTTGTATGATCAAACATTAATTAAATTTAGATCTAAGATATCACATATCATATCTAAATAAAATTAAATTTTAGATCTAATATGCGCATATAATATGTCATAATGAACTTGGCTCTGATATTACTGTTGGAAAACGTAGGTAATTTCATACATGTATTTTAAAAATTTTTGGAATAAATCACAACAGAAAGCAACTAGATTAATCTTACTAATCTAACATGTATATGATTCGATCAATAAATCAACCTACTTTAGAATCTATGATATGATATGTGGTATATAAAATTTGAAAATCAAAAAATAAAATCTACATACGTACATGTAAGCAGTAGATCAATTCTAATTCTAATCTGAGTTTAGAACTTGATATCTGAGCACAGATCGACAATCGCCACTACGATGAATGTGGTAAAGAAGATCCTCACTGGTCACTCACAGCCGAATATATGTCCAGCCTCTATGGATAGTCCACTCGAAGTCCTGATCTGATTAGTCTCTCCGGGAGTGTTAGGTCGCATGAAGATCATTTTGTTGGCTGATCTGGATCTTTTCTTCAAATCTCTCGAACCTTTTCAAAGGTTGAAGAAGGACATTTGGAGGAGATGAGGATGAGGAAGAAGTATGGAGAGGAGATGCTCTTCTCTTTTCTTTTTCACTCTTCCCAAATCCTTAAGAACAAACCCTAGGGTTTCTATGTTTCGCTTACCCAAAGAAGAGAGGGATCTCCTCTTTCTCACGCCATGATGTCACTCCCAAACCCCTTCACTATGAAAGCTACTTTGTGATGTCTATTTCTCATGCACAAAGGGAATAAGTCCTTTTATTTGGCATCATAGAGGTTAGGGTTTGAAGAGCCCAACAATGTTTGGACTCTTGCTTGAGTGGTCGCCCCCTCTCACAAATCCATGCCAAAGAATATTGTGATACACATCCTTCTTGGTTTCTCATGGTAAATCAGATCTTATCTGATTTCCCACAGTGAAAACCTTCTCAAAATATCACACAAAATAAGAGGAATACAAGACATGTCATGTACGGTGGTTTGGATGAGACAAACTCCTCTTGATAAGGAATATTTTAGAAATCAAATTTCAAACATTTTTTTTATCAAAACCTATCCATATTTGGCATTAAGAAAGGGGAGTGACATCAGATGTTTGTGTGAAGAAATCTCATGCAGAAACATTTTCAGCATAAAAATTTGTGGTGTCCAATATTGCTGGCACAAGGAAAGAGGAGTCCAATCTTTTATGGACTCTTGTTTTCCTTGTTTGACTCCAAACCAAATCATATTTGGTTAAGCCCAAATAAATAGATAAAATCTAATCTAATTAGATTTATGAATCTTTTATCAAATCCTAATCTAATTAGAAATTGATTGAAATAAAATCTTGATTAAATCAGGAATAATTCTTCCTTAGCGATTAGGTCATCTCATAACCTAATCGAGTCAAACCTAATTGAATCAAATTCAATTAGATTTGATCTAATCCTCTTTACCCAATCAAATTGAGTTAATTAATAATTTAATTATTAATTAATTTTTTATTAATTCACTAATACTCAGTGAATAAATTCATTGTAATTTTTGCATAAAGTTAACCATCAATCGAATTGATGATTAAACCCTTGAATGATTCTCAATCGTTGATTAGTAATATGATCGGTCAAAAATTTTTTTTGAGTGTAACCCCATAGGTTCGAATCTAAATCGGTAGCACAGAAATAAATTTTTGAATCAATCGATGTAACCATCTAGCAATGGGATCCGACATCCAGATAAATCGAATGATGGCAAAGCAATATTCAAGAACCTACTGGTGTATGGTTACCATATAATTCATCCCTTTGACTCTAATGCTTAAGGAGACCTAGGGTTTAACTATCAACCCTAGATAAGTCATCCATATTATATTTCAATCTTTCAAATGCATCACATAGATTATCTGGGTCCAGATTTTGTCAAATTGAAATACATTGATATATTAACTCTTACTTATTCGGAGGGGTAAATCTTATCTTGACTCACGTACCGACTTGACAAGTACTTGACTGCACTCAGAAACCTTCCATCACTAAATTAAAAATTTAGGTAGTCCGACACCAAAGTATAGTGAGTTGCTTGTAAGTCATCATGATGATCTCAAGTTAGAAGGATACTTATACCCATACCCTTCGTGAGCTACTCTTAACAGTAGAGTACTCTGTAGTTAGTCACATTCAGTGATGATATACTTCTACATCTTACCTACATGCCATACCCATATCTCCACACCATTTAGTTACGAAGATAACCAATGCATATGGCACACAATAACCTGCACTTGATATCGCTATCGTCTTAGTAATAGCGTATCGTTTGGTCGCGAACCTATTTAAGGACTATACGATAAATCTTTTTTTATCGATCAAAGTAATCCTAAGAACTTCATCACAATACAGGAGTTCTTTAGAAGATATAATCTTATGATGAAAAAGGCCAAATAACTTTTATTATTGATCCATTCATATATATTTATAATTAGCACAATCATCAAATGATTAGCTTTAGGACACAATTTCCAACAGATATCCACACAAGATCTTGATCTGATCAGAAGTCTTTGATCTCACTAGGGTGCTAGCTCCCTTGCAAAGATCGCATCTTGATGGTTGAGGAGAATTCTTCTTTTCTCTCAAGACACACTAAGAGAAAAAGAAGATTAAGAGGATAAAGAGGAATATAAAGTTCAAGGAAATCCTCTCTTTTTCTTTATAGAACCACACATATGATCTCTATGCTAGAGATCTAGAGAAGAATGCTTTCTTCTCTTTTCTTCCATGCATGAGGGAATCTTTCTCTCATCCTTTTTCATGCATCCAAGAGGAACCTTTTCTCTCCAAAAATTAGCACAAAAGAAGGAAGGCTCTTCTTCCTTTCTTCAGCCCATGAAGAATGTTGGGTTTCGGTGGTGCAGTGGAAGGGCTAGGTGTTTAAAATCTTTATTCAAAACACCTAACGTACCGAAAACTCTAATGCCTAGGAATCCTTGACTATAACAATCAAAGCATAATTAATGTAAACTTGAATAAGTAGAATACTTATAGTGCTAATCTCAATTTTCATGAGGCATCCAAGTGTCAACCCTCCAACACTGATCCACACAAAAATCGGACCAAAGATAGTGCTCTCCCTTCATCTTGCTTCAAGAGTTCTAGCCTCTAGAACTTGACTAGTCTCATATCGGTCAGATTTCTCCAAGAACCTGACTCGACCCTCTTAGAACCTCCTCTAGACTTCTGAATCTTTTTTTTGAGGATCTTTCCAATCCTTATCTAGATCTAATTAGGCTTTGTCTTAAATCCTAAAGTCTTATCTTAAAACTAAGATGTGTTGTAAGAAAGAAAGGAGAGGAACGGAGACAACTTGGAAAGTGTTTCTGAATTGCATTGGACACTTAGCATGCTAACCTTTTTATAGCCATCAGAGGGGCACCAAAAAAAAAGGACACACCCCATTTGAAAGGCCTTATCTAATCTACATATCAAGAAAATAAGAGTCTTCAGATAGAAGGACTCTTTTGCCTGATATGTTGTTCAGCACATTCACCCACATGCACGACTAGAGAAGGGATATTTTTGCATTCATTCTTAAATCAAAAAAATTCAAAACTTGCCCTATGGCAAGAGGATTTAGTTCTGATCTTAGATTGCCTAATAAGGGAGCAAAAAATTGCACAGAAGGATGTCTTCTTGCATCTCTTCATGTGAAACCTTATCACCATGCATGCACACGTGAAGAGGGGCTTCTGGCATCCATTTGTCCTTTAGATATATCTGGAAAAATTCCAGATAAATATCCATATAATAGCTGATCAAAAGTGGAATATTATCTGATAGGTGGTATTCCATTTCAATCGCATTTGATCTATAGAAGAACTCTTCAAAATGCAAGGAGTCGCGAGACTTCACCGCATGCGCACGAGTTCTTTCTTTCTTTTCAATTTTTCTTCACCCCATAAAATTTAAAAAAAATATATCTCATACTTTAAGATATGTACAAGAGGATGGAGGGTGATGTGGGCTACCACACGTGTTTGAATCCCAAGCCAGAAGGACTCTTCCTTCTGCTCACGCCAACATGCACACAAATTCTCTTCTTTACGCCAAGAGTCCTCATCCAAGAGGACTCTTGATTTTTGGTGTTAACTTGAAATGTGTTACCACTTTTTGGACTGCTTCCAGGTGGCATGACCTAACCCAATTACTCATCAAGTTGGGTTAGCAAATTAGCAAGGTATGAGACCAAATTGATCTCCCAAAGAGCTAGGATTTCCACATGAGCTAGCATGCTTATTGGGAACCCAGATTGGATCCAAAATTTTAATCAACCTTATCAAAAGAATTCTTAACAATTTTTATATGTGTGTGACCCATTGGGTTCCATATCTAGCTAGCAGTAGATCCAGATACAAGTTGATCGAATTTGATTAGATTTCAATCTAATTGATTTAGATCCGATCGAGCTAACCTAAGTTCAACAATTAGAATCCTTTCTAATTGACGATCGAATTAAACTCTTTAATTCGATCAGACCTACAAGTCTAGATTGATATTTAGTAATATATCATGACTACTCAGAAGATATAAAATTTAATAGAAATATCAAATATATCCTTCAGTGGTAAGTTATCGTACATTTCAATCCTTCGATCATCCCTACATCCCGAATATGTACATGAATATGGAATCATGTCAAACTCAAATACATATTTATATCAATTCTCTGTTAATCAATGATGACTTTGATAATGGAGTATTAGAAATTCTTTCTAATCTCTTTTCTGCTTTTGGCCAAAAGATTATTTTTGAGTCATCTAGAGATGAGAATTCACAGGATGCGATCTTCTCTTATTAGGAATGATTGATTCCATGTTGACCTACTCATAATCTTTATACACACTTCACCATATCCAGAACATCCCGTATATATCTTAATGCAATGCCTGGGTATGAACTAAAATATGAGTTCATGTGCATAAGATTCCATGGTGATCTCAGGTCTAAAGATCACATGCACAACTCCCACTTAGAAACCATCTTTGACATGCAAGTAAGGCTTCCATAAAATATTTTCTATCATCAAGTCAATTCAGTATACTCATTTTCAAATGAGCACCCATATCTTTGTATTAGTGTCCCACATAAGTAGCTAGTGAGATCCGTCACCCTCTTCATCGAGCATACATAGGATATGTCAGTCTATCTAAAATATTGATCTCTGACTCAATGCTCCTACGATCAAGAATATTTAAGATTAGAATTTAAGATTTTAGGCCTCGCTGATATGTCCCATTCATGTCTCTTAAAATCTTTGTCCTAATTTTTGGGGTTCATCATAATCTTAGACATAATAAGATACAGCTAAAATAATGAATCAATAACTTATTTTATTATCAAATAATAAATATCATTATATGAGTTAAAAAATTACAAAGAAAAGTTCTATTGCAACATACTTGCAATTGGCTTTTAGGACACTCTTCTTTCAAGGAAGACTTTCTTCCTCACCCTTTGTCACGCCAAGAAGGAGGAACAATTCCTCTCTTTTTCAGCCCAAGAGGAAGACCTTCTTCCTCTCTTTTTCTTCAGTCCAAGAGCCTCTATTTTTTGCATCAAACAACAGCCAACTAGCAGCAATCCATCTTGAGTCCATGCCTAAGAGAGATCTTTTAAAGAGGCATTAAGTTTTTTTTTGAATAGGAATCAAACTCCTACTTCTAAGGCATGTACGAAAGGCTAGGGAGTGCATGCAGATTTTAATCATGACTTATCTCGCAAAAAGATGGATGGGGCATGAGGTTTCTGATGTAAATAAGAGGGCTATGTGAAGCTTCTTTAGCGTGGAAAATAAAAGGAAGGCGTGGAGAAGGGTTTCATGGGATGGCCGGCCAAGATTAAATGAATTCCTAGTCAAACTAGGAAATCTTGTGTAATACCCAGCCCATAACATAGATCTTAAAGCAGCTACCAAACAAAAATAAAAATAAAAATAAGGAAAGAAATAAGCCAGCACGTGCTGTAGTCACAGTGGAAAAAAAAAAGGAAAACACGAAAAGAACCCTGGAAGAGTTCCATTCCTTCTCCGATTCAAAGTCCCAAAATCATTCAGAAATCTAAGTAAAAATCAAACTAAAACTCTTCCTTTTGTGATATATTTAAAGGTCTCAAATATTTGGATTTTACTCATCAAAAATCACCATCCTTGGCTGCCCCTTTTTCTTGGATTTCCTCTTGTTATATCGATGATTTGATCATGCCTTGTCCGTTGGAAATCAAATCAAAACCATCGAAAAATCAGGTAAATATCTTCCATCATCTTTCGTCAATCTTTATGTGTTTTAATGTTGAATTTTTCCCAAATTTTTTTGTCAAAATCCCTTGATAATTTTTGTTTTACTAAATCCCCTATTTTGAGTTCCAAGCTTGATTTTTCAACACCCGAGTCACCGTCGATCACCAGACTAGTCTGGTTGTCGCCATCCAGGATTGCTCTTCCGATCCTAAGGGATGCTGGTAGTGGTGGGGGTCGTCCAAGCTCGAGAACAAGGGGAAGCAAGAGCTCCCTAATTTCATGAAAGAAAAGAAGGAAGAGAGAGGATGCAGGTCCTCTCTCCTATGAAGAAAAGAAAGAAAAAGAAAAGAAGAAAAAAAGAAAAGAAGAAAAGAGAGAGAGAGAGAGTTTCTCTCTCTTCCCTATCCTCTTTTTCTATGTTGAATCCTACTTTCTCTCTCCAATTTCTCTCTCCACAGACTTGTTCTCTCTAGAATTTTTTCTCTTTAGATTGATTCTCTCTCTTGATAGATTTCTCTCTCTTAAAGTTATTTTTTTAAGATTAGCCCAGTGAAGGACTTCCTTTTAGATGATTTTGATCAAATTTAGTAAAAGATCTTATCCTAAGTGGAGTTTTGATTTCAGATTTATGTAGATTTAATTCTGAATTAGAATTAATGCAGGAATATAATTTTGAACAATAGGCACTGAAGAATCTCCTAAAGGTTAATCAATCTGTTCGCTCAGTGGTTTGTGAAAGATAAGTAATGAATCATCTTCTTGAGATATTTCATATTTATTTTGAATGTAAATAAATATTCTTTAAAATTATGCATGATTTATAAAATTATGTTTCGAATGAAAAGTGATTCTGAAATACTATGGTTTATTGATTATGCATATGTTTAGTGAAAATTATGATATGTTATGATACAAAAGTGTTTTGACATAGATTGGATTTATGCTCTTAGCCTAACTATATTTCAGTGGATCCCATCAATGAGGATTATACGTTGGTACTCAATGGATCTTGTCAGTGGGAGTTGTGTGCTGGTATTTAGTAGACCCTGTCAGTGGGGGTTGTGCGTTGGTATTCAATGAACCCTGTCAGTGGGACTTGTGCATTGATATTCAGTGGGGGTTAAACATTGGTCATAGTCATGGCGTTGAGTTATGAGTGTTTTGATTTGAATCAAATTTATAATTGTATTGTATATAAATATTTGAAAAGATTGGATTTGCATTGAATTAGCATGAAATATATTTTTGTGTTTACTCACAGCATTGTTCTTGAATATTATATAATATCTGGAATGTCTAGTTGAGATATTTGTTACTTATTAGGCTATCTAACTCATTATTTTTCTTTTTATTTTTTCAGATTCAGATAGTTAATTATGAGTGTAAGTAATAATGTTGGGACAGAGCTTTTAGAGGCGAGATTTAGCATTATCAACTTTACTGAACATAGATCTATTATTTTATTTTTAATGAAACTTTATTAGATGTAAGATATTTGATTTAATTATTTGAATTAAAATTGAATAATAATTATTTAAATTTTATTTCATCATGATGCATTGATGTCATGATAATATGCCTTACATATTTATGAAGAGAGTTCTTCATAAGTATGCGATGGTTGCTATGACCCTCGGCTCATGATCTTGGGTTGGAGGCATGACATCTTGATTCTTAATTAAGTCTATAACTAATTGTTGGACCAAATCCTAACCAACTAAGAAATTAGTTATAATCAAATAACTAATTAAGTTCGAGCCCAATTAGGAATCCAATTAGGTCATAATCTAATTAGGAAATTAGTTAGATTAAACCCCATCAACTAGAGTTTGATTTCTTGGATATAAGGTCATCTCATAACCAATAGGGCTTGATTCAATCAAGCCTATTTATCCAATAGGGCTTGATCCAATCAAATCCAAATCAAACTAAATTGACTCTAATTCAATTAAATCTGATTTAAACCCCATAGCTCAATCATATTGAGCCCTATTGCAATCCAATTGCAAATTCTATTGGAATTTGAGGTTTAGGGCATGTATGTGTATTTTAAAATTTTATTTTTTAAATATCATAATAAAATATAAGATTAAAATATTTTTAATTTGATTCATGCATGCATAAAAATATAGAACCATAAGGATTTAGTTCATATCCTGAAATTATACATATGCTGAAATTCAGATTGTGATCAAATCGCATATCTGTTTCGTAATTTTTTTCTTCAAATCTAAATCTAAAAGAGAAGAGATTTTCTTCTAGCCGTACAAGTATCCAGCTTCTATGGGTATCCAGTCAGGATCAGCCTAGAACAACCCTCTTCAAGTTGAATTTTCTTCTCTAAGAAAATTCAACCTGCTGAATCTGAATGAAGCCTGGATCGCGATCAACTCTTGATCTCTTTCCTTGATTTTCTTTTTCTCTTCTTCTCTTACCTTTCTCCCTTACTTTGTGCTGCTACCAAATATCAGAAACCAACAGCAAAGAGGACACCCAACAGCCTTGGCGTGGAGGAGAAGTGGGACGCCCAACAAGAGAGGATGTGTGGGACATCCAAAACGGAAGAGAGGGGCAGGAGAAAGGGAGAAGAAGAGAGGGCATGGGGGCTCTCTTTAGTGGGCATGGAGTGATGGTTTGATACTCTAGGAACCTTAGGGGAGGTCTTTTTAAATAGGCAAAAGGATTGAATCCTATTCAATCTCATAATATAAATCCTACATGCATTAGGTTTCCTAATAACTTAAGTTATTTAACTTTCATTAGGAATCCTATTAGACGCCAACTCTTAGAGCTCTTGCACCCATATAAACACACCCCAAAATATATCCAAGGGATGTCCCATATGAGATCCATAAGCCCTCTAATTATGGGACACGTCCAACTTGATCAAATCAAAGTGGCGCCCAAGAATAACTATCAAGAAAATTAATTAGGAACTTTCACCCTTAATTCATATAATTCAAAACCTTAGACACCCAACAATTGGAGTCCAATAAATTTAATATATTTAGATTATTAGCAGATAATTAAGTTTGAATTATCTTAATAAATAAAAAATCCAAATATAAAAAGAAAATTGGATCCAACCATGTGCTAGCAAGATTATCTTGAACCCAATCGGATTTTTCAAATCCAATTGACACTTCATAAGCTCAATTGCTAATTCCATGCCTAATCTCTTTGTTGTATGACCCCATAGGATCCATTCTATCTGGTAGTGAGATATACAATAATTTTTATTAAAGTATCATTAAAACTCTTTTCAATGGATTAATACAATTTCACTCTAACTCATCAAGTATTGTCGATCCAGAACAACCCTAGTAAGCTCTCACAATCCATTAGTGACATCTAGCAGTATGTAGTGACAATTCAGTAGAACCAAAATGATCCTCAAAGTGTAGTTAATGTGCGATTCAATCTCTCTATCGTGAGTCCAGACTAGATGACAGGTCATGGATAAATTGTCAAACCTCAACATCAGTCATATGATAAATTCGACCAGCTTAAATCTAATTATGATTTCTATGGAAACTCTTTTCCATCAATCACACTACTGTGGCCATAGATTCTTGGACTTAGCTTCTCAAATCTCATAGGACTACTCCTCTCTATCAAGGTCGATAGATCCCATCTTGATGCGCATCCTACTCCTATAGTGGACCAACTGTCGCCAACATCCACTAGAAGGGCTCATTAAGATCCATGTTTATGTATCAGTCAAACTCCAGTAGCTTTACTATGAGTAGTAGTACCATCTCAGATCAAAGGGCATAACTACAGCATCGAGACAATCACTAACGATCGAATAGAAATTCAAATAATCTCTCATATGATCATGCTCAGTACTAGTTGTTCTCTAACAACTACTAGCACTCATCGTCTTGTATCTCTACACTATAGATTAGAGACCCATCTATCTCGAAGAAAGTGATTTATGCGATCTATCCGGATCGATCACCATCCTCATGATGATTCTATGATCAAAAATATTTAAGAATTAAATACATATCTCTACTTCTCAACACCTTGAGAATATGTATCAAAAGTTAATTTCATGAATGATTCAAGGACACATCACACTTGAATGAAAAATAAATTTATCTTTTTATTGATCAAATCAATATATAAAATATAAAATTATATCCTAAATTTATTATAATGTGTCTGCCATATTGACTTCTAGGACATACATCTAACAATCTCCCACTTGGACTAAAGTCAATTGGCCACTAATCTAAGTCCCATCTTCTCAAGGTGGACTTTCATTTTCGGCTGGCCAAATTATTTTGTCAGCGAATCTGTCATGTTGTCCGTAGAGTTTACTCTTCACACCTCGACATATTTTTTTTCGAGGTAGTCGCATATGATATGATACCACCGCTCGATGTGCTTTGATTTTTGATGAAACCTTGGCTCCTTAGTAAATTCTATGGCTCCATTGTTGTTACAGTAAAGTGGTATGGCATCCGATGTCATAACTCTAAAGTTCCACGATAAACTTCTTGAACCAAAAGTCTTTTTTTGTAGCATTCGAAGCAGCGACACACTAAGCCTCTATGGTCGAATCCACTATGATGGGTTGCTTGGAACTCTTCCAGCTAACTGTGCCATCATTGCAAACGAACACATATCCTGATATAGACTTTCTATCATCAGGATCAGACATGAAGTCTGAGTCAGTATACTCTTTAACTCGCAACTCAGAGTCTCCTTCAAAGACCAAAAATAGATCCTTAGTCCTTCTCAAATACTTAAGAATGTTCTTCACAGCTATCCAGTGCTCCTCGTCTAGATTCGACTGATACCTACTTATGACACTCACAGCAAGGGTAATATCAGATCAAGTATACAGCATGGCATACATGAAGCTCCCTATGGTTGAGGCACAAGGAATCTTATTCATGCGCTAAATTTTCTCAGATATGGTTGGACACATCATCTTAGAAAGATTGATACCGTGCCTAAGAGGTAAGAGTCCTCTTTTAGAGTTTTTCATGCTGAACCTCTTTAGTACTTTCTCTAAGTCCAGTTTTTGTAATAGGCCTAGCATCCATTTAGGTCTATCCCCATAGACCTTTATTTCAAGAATATAGGATGCTTCCCCTAGGTCTTTTATGGAGAATTTCTTAGAAAACTATTTTTTCATCATGATTAGTATGAGAATATCATTTTCAATGAGGAGAATATCATCCACGTACAATACAAAAAATATTATTGTACTCCCACTGATCCATTTGTATACACATGGTTCCTCTATATTTTTTATGAAATCAAATAATTTGATCGCTTTATCAAAATGATGATTCCAACTCTGAGAAGCTTGCTTTATTCCGTATATGGATCTTTACAGCTTGCAAACTCTGTGATCACCATCACCAGATGTGAAACCCATAGGCTGCTCTATATAGATATCTTTGTCAAAACATCCATTCAGGAAGATAATTTTCATATCTATTTATCAGATTTTATAATCATGGTAAGCTGAAATAGCAAGTAGAGTGTGGATGAATTTCAGCATAACTACGGACGATAAGATTTTCTGATAGTCAATGCCCTCGCACTGACTTTAACCTTTAGCCACAAGCCTAGCTTTATAGGTCTCTACCTTACTATCGATATCTATTTTTCTTTTGTAGATCCATTTATACCCAATGGGTATGATACCCTCAGGTGGATCCACTAAGGTCCAAACTTGGTTCGAGTGCATCGAGTTAATTTCTAACTTTATCGCATCTAATCATTTCTCGAAATTAGTGTTGGACATCATCTCGTCAAAGGTATTAGGATCATCACTATGATCCTTATCTTCCATAAAGAATATTTTCTTTATTTTCTCTATAAGCATACCCATGTACCTTTCAGAAGGTCGAGAGATCTTGTCAGATCTATGAGGTGGTTGAGAAACGTCAACTACTAACTCAAGAATAATGGGTTCTTAAGGATCTATAGCTCTTTGCTTTTTAGAGACCTTCTCTTCGAGTTCAACTAATCTTCCACTACTACCATTCTGAATAAACTATTTTTCTAAGAATATGGCATTTCGACTCACAATCATATTGTGATCTTGTGAAAAGTAGAAGTAGTATCCGATGGATTCTCTTGGATACCTATAAAATGAGCTATAATAGATCTATCCTCTAGTTTATCAACCATCTATCTTTGGACATAGGCTGGACATCTTCAAGTCTTAAGATAACCTAGACTCGATTTCTTACCGAATCATATCTCATATGGTGTGGTAGGAATGGACTTTAATGGAACCCTATTCAATAGGTGAATGGCAGTTAATAAGATATGTCCCAAAAGATATAAGGGTAGATCAGTAAAGCTCATCATAGATCTGATCATATCTAATAGAGTCTTTGTCATAGCCCAAAACCCAAGCCCAGATTAACAGACCCAAGCCCATTCAAAAAAAAAAAAATAGAGGAAAAAATTGGGAAGAAGACTCCCGATAGGAGTCTTCTTCTCCGGCGAGATGCGGGCGAGATCGGAATCCTAGGATCTCTCAGAGTCCTAGGGTCCTCTATAAGAAGACCTTCCCTTTCCCTAGAAGCCGATCACCGACCCTCTTCCCCTCTCTTTCTCTCTATTTTTCGATTTGGAGCCGCGGACAACCGTTTTACTCTCGTCATGATTTCTCATCGGTGGGGTCACCGGAGGCCGAGGTGAGTTCCTTTTCTCTTCCTCTCTTCCTTCCCCTTCCTCCCATGCCCTTGTGCTCGGCTGTCGGCGATGGGAGTCGTCGATTTTTGATCGAAGAAGAGACCCCTATTTTGGTCTCTTCTTCCCGTGGATTTTCCGGCGCCAGCGATCGCAACCGACCGCCGGCCTTGCCCCTCCGAATTCGGGAGGGTGGCCCTCCCCTGCCGTCGGGACCGCCATGCCAGTCGTGGCCTGAACGGTCGATCCAGATAGGAGACCCGCTAGTCCCCTGTTCGGCCTGGAAGGAGCCGAGAGAAGAAGAAGAGAAAGAAGAAAAAGAAGAAAAGAAAAGAAAAAAAGAAAAGAAGAAGAAGAAAAAAAAAAAAAAGAAAAAGAAGAAAAAAAAAGAAAAGAAAAGAAAAGAAAAGAAAAGAAAAAGAAGAAAAAGAAGAAAATAAAAGAAAAAAAAAGAAAAAGAAGAAAAAGAAGAAAAGAAAAGAAAAGAAAATAAATAAATAAATAAATAAAATAATAATAATAAAAAAATATATATATACATATATATATAATAATAAATAAATAAATAAATAAAATGAATGAGAGAGAGAGTTTCTCTCTCTTCTCTCTCTTCTTTCAGTCTAAACCCTTACTTTCTCTCTCTAGAATTGAACTTTCTCTCTCTACTTTCTCTCTCTAGAATTTTTTCTCTCTAGATTATTTCTCTCTCCTGATGGATTTTTCTCTCTCTAAAGTTATTTCTCTAGGATTAGCGTAGTGGAAGGCTTCATCTGATGATTTTGATCGAGTTTAGGAAAGAGTCTGATTTTAAGTGAGGTTTTGATTTGGGATTTATTTAGATTGAATTTTGAATTAAAATTAATATAAAAATATAATTTTGGATAATAGAAACTGAAGAATCTCCTAGAAGTTAGTCGATCTGTTCATTCAGTGCTCCGTGAAAGGTAAGTAATGAATCATCTTCTCGAGATATTTCATATTTATTCTGAAAATAAATAATTATTCTCTAAAATTATGCATGATTTATGAAATTATGTTTTGAAAGAAAAGTGCTTTTGAAATATTATGGTACATCGATTTATGCACATGTTCAGTGAAAAATTATGATATATTATGGTACAAAGTATTTTGATACAGATCGGATTTATGCTCTCAGCCTAACTATGTTTCAGTGGGCCCCACCAATGGGGATTATACGTTGGTACTCAGTGGACCCTGCTAGTGGGGGTTGTGCGCTGGTGTTTGTGGACCCTGCCAGTGGGGGTTGTGCACTGGTATTTGTGGACCCTGTCAGTGGGGGTTGTGCACTGGTATTCTGTGGACCCCGCCAATGGGGGTTAAACGTTGGTCATAGTCAAGGCTGTTGAGTTACGAGTGTTTTTAAATCGAATCAGATTTATGATTATATTATATGTGAATATTTGAAAATATTTGATTTGTATTAAATCAGTATGAAATATACTCTTATGTTTATTTGCAATATTATTCTTGAAAATTATATAATATCTGAATTATCTAGTTGAGATATTTGTTACTTACTGGGCTGTCTAGCTCATTACCTTTCTTTCTATTTTTTTCAGATTCAGATAATTAATTTTGAGCGTGGGAAGAAATATTGGGATAGAGCTTTTAGAGGCGAGATTTAGCATTGTCAACTTCATTGAACTTAGATCTATTATTTTATTTTTTAGTAAAATTTTATCGGATGTAAGATATTTATTTTAATTACTTGAATTAGAGTTGAATAATAAATGTTTGAATTTATTTTGCTGTGATGCATTGATATCGTGATGAGATGCCTTGCATGCTTATGGAGAGAGTTCTTCATAAGTATGCGGCGGTTGTCATGACCCTCGATTCACCATCTCGGGTCGGGGGTGTGACAATTAATATGGTATCAGAGCATAAGTGGATAAATTATGACACATAGAATTTGACATAGTATGAGTGTAGGTGGGTAAACATTAGGAATATTGGGACGTTAAAGTATCAGCATCATAATAAATCTATCCTAACAAATAGATAAATGAATCTAATAAGGTTTTACTACTATAAGGTTACCATGCCTCCCCGTAGAATGACAAGAACTACTCAAGAAATTGCAAGAGAGACATCACAACCACGGGATGGTAGCACTCCCTATCTGATCAGTGGCACCCCTCAGGAGGAGGGAGTCGTAGATCCTAATGGGAGTACTTCGAGAGCACGTCAAGAACCAGATATGGCTCAGTTAATGCAGACCCTAATCAAAATGGTACAAGCATAATAACAAATACAACAACAAATGCTTGAACAACAACAGATACAATGAGATACACAACAACATCAGCATCCACCATCACAACATGGAGAGCAACCAGTACAACAGAACAACATTTCAGAATTTAAAAAGCTTGCTCCTCCAGCTTTCAAGGGGACTACTGAACCTTTGGAGGCTGATAACTGGATAATGGAGATGGAGAAAGCTTTCGCTGTCCAAGAGTGTCTTGATGAAGAAAAGATTCGATATGCAGCTTATTTACTACAAGGAGAAGCATACAACTGGTATCAGCGACTATAGTGCAAGCATGACCAAGACGGCGAAATACTTACTTGGGAAAGATTTTGGATTGCATTCTATGATCAGTATTTTTCTCAGAGTATAAGGATCCAGAAAGAGCAAGAGTTTATTTATTTGAAGTAAAAGGGTATGAGTGTGACTGAATATGAAGTAAAATTTACAGAGTTAGTAAAATTTGCTTCGAGATTAGTGGATGGTGAGCAAGAACGTGTTCACAAGTTTGAGATGGGACTGAGAACTGAGATTCGAAAACAAGTGATTCCATATGAATTGACAACTTATGCAGATGTGGTAAACAAAGCACTGATAATTGAAAGAGAAGTCAATGAAGAATGTATGGAAAGGGAAAGAAAGCAAAGAAAGAGAGCAAAATCAAATGATACACAAGGGCAGAATAATAAAAACATCAAAAGATCAGCTAAGGGAGCAATAGATAATAAGACTCAACAGATTGATGGTGAGCAGTGCTCCAGATGTGGCAAAAATCATGCAGACAAGGATTGCTATTGGAATACAGGTGCTTGTTTCAAATGTGGTCAGATGGATCATAAAATTGCTAACTGCCCACTAAATACTAAAAATCAAGTTGGCCAAAGAACTTATGAAGGATAACATAAGGGTGGTAAACAGATTTCTAAAACCCAGGGAAAAGTTTATGCGCTTACTCAACAGAATGCACAAGCTTCTAATATAATGGTGACAGGTATGAAAAATTTCGAGAACGAAATTTTTTTTTTAGGGGTGAAGAATGTCATAGCTCAAAACCCAAGCCCAGATTAACAGACCCAAGCCCATTCAAAAAAAAAAAAAACAGAGGAAAAAATTGGGAAGAAGACTCCCGATAGGAGTCTTCTTCTCCGGCGAGACTCGGGCGAGATCGGAACCCTAGGATCTCTCGGAGTCCTATGGTCCTCTATAAGAAGACCTCCCCTTTCCCTAGAAGCCGATCACCGGCCCTCTTCCCCTCTCTTTCTCCCTATTTTTCGATTTGGAGCCGCAGACAACCGTTTTGCTCTCGCCGTGATTTCTCGTCGGTGGGGTCATCGGAGGTCGAGGTGAGTTCCCCTTCTCTTCCTCTCTTCCTTTCCCTTCCTCCCATGCCCTTGTGCTCGGCTGCCGGCGACGGGAGTCACCGATTTTTGATCGGAGAAGAGACCCCTATTTTGGTCTCTTCTTCTCATGGATTTTTCGGTGCCGGCGATCGCAACCGACCGCCGGCCTTGCCCCTCCGAACCCGGGAGGGTGGCCCTCCCTTGCCATCGGGACCGCCATGCCGGCTGTGGCCTGAATGGCCGATCCAGACAGGAGACCTGCTGGTCCCCTGTTCGGCCTGGAAGGAGCCGAGAGAAGAAGAAGAGAAAGAAGAAAAAGAAGAAAAGAAAAGAAAAAAAGAAAAGAAGAAGAAGAAAAAAAAAAGAAAAAGAAGAAAAAAAAGAGAATAGAAAAGAAAAGAAAAGAAAAGAAAAGAAAAAGAAGAAAAAAAATAAAAGAAAAAGAAAAAATAAATAAATAATTAAAATAATAATAATAATAATAATATATATATACATATATATATAATAAATAAATAAATAAATAAAATGAATGAGAGAGAGAGTTTCTCTCTCTTCTCTCTCTTCTTTCAATCTGAACCCTTACTTTCTCTCTCTAGAATTGGACTTTCTCTCTCTACTTTCTCTCTCTAGAATTTTCTCTCTCTAAATTTTTCTCTCTCCTGATGGATTTCTCTCTCTCTAAAGTTATTCCTCTAGGATTAGCGTAGTGGAAGGCTTCATCTGATGATTTTGATCGAGTTTAGGGAAGAGTCTGATTTTAAGTGAGGTTTTGATTTGGGATTTGTTTAGATTGAATTTTGAATTAAAATTAATGTAAAAGTATAATTTTGGATAATAGGCACTGAAGAATCTCCTAGAAGTTAGTCGATCTGTTCATTCAGTGCTCCGTGAAAGGTAATGAATCATCTTCTCGAGATATTCCATATTTATTCTAAAAATAAATAATTATTCTCTGAAATTATGCATAATTTATGAAATTATGTTTTGAAAGAAAAGTACTTTTGAAATATTATGGTACATCGATTTATGCACATGTTCAGTGAAAAATTATGATATATTATGGTACAAAGTGTTTTGATACAAATCGAATTTATGCTCTCAGCCTAACTATGTTTCAATGGACCCCGCCAATGGGGATTATACATGGTACTCAGTGGACCCTGCCAGTGGGGGTTGTGTGCTGGTATTTGTGGACCCTGCCAGTGGGGGTTGTGTGCTGGTATTTGTGGACCCTGCCAGTGGGGGTTGTGTGCTGGTATTTGTGGACCCTACCAGTGGGGGTTGTGCGCTGGTATTCTGTGGACTCCGCCAATGGGGGTTAAACGTTGGTCATAGTCAAGGCTGTTGAGTTACGAGTATTTTTAAATCGAATCGGATTTATGATTATATTATATGTGAATATTTAAAAATATTTGATTTGTATTAAATCAGCATGAAATATACTCTTATGTTTATTTGCAACATTATTCTTGAAAATTATATAATATCTGAATTATCTAGTTGAGATATTTGTTACTTACTGGGCTGTCTAGCTCATTACCTTTCTTTCTATTTTTTTCAGATTCAGATAATTAATTTTGAGCGTAGGAAGAAATATTGGGACAGAGCTTTTAGAGGCGAGATTTAGCATTGTCAACTTCATTGAACTTAGATCTATTATTTTATTTTTTAGTAAAATTTTATCGGATGTAAGATATTTATTTTAATTACTTGAATTAGAGTTGAATAATAAATATTTGAATTTATTCCGCTGTGATGCATTGATATCGTGATGAGATGCCTTACATGCTTATGGAGAGAGTTCTTCATAAGTATGCGGCGGTTGCCATGACCCTCGATTCACCATCTCGGGTGGGGGCGTGACATTCTTGTTCTTCTTTTCGGATAACCCATTGAGCTGAGGTGTTCCGAAAAGAGTCCATTGAGAGACTATGCCATTGTCTTTAAAATATCTTAAAAATTTTTGACTAAGGTATTCACCTCCTCGATCAGATCGAAGAACTTTAATGGGTTTGCCTGTTTGTTTTTTTACTTCACTTCTAAATTTTTTGAACTTTTCAAAGGCTTCAGACTTGTGTTTCATTAGATACACATACTCATACTTAGACAGATCATCGATAAAGGTAATGAAGTAGCTATAACCATCTTTGGCCTGTACATCAAATGGCCCACACACATCGGTGTGTACTAGGGCAAGTAACTCAGTGGCCCTTTCCTCATGTCCTATAAAGGGTAACTTGGCCATTTTTTCTTGAAGGCAAGATTCACAAGCTAGATACGACTCTGGGTTAAGAGAGCCAGGGATCCGATCTTTTTTCAGTTTATTTATCCTATCCTTTTCAATATGACCAAGTTTATGATGCCACAAGTACTTCTGGTTAATTTCATCTCTGGGTCTCTTTTGACCTACGACACTCACTATTTACTCATTTAAGTTTACATTCGCATTAACATGCAAGTGATATAAACTATTAATTAAAAGACCTCATGTAATCAATTTATTTCATAAATAAATAGAATAAAAATCTTTATTGAAACTAATTTCAAAATCTTCCTGTGCTAGTATAGATACGAAAATTAAATTCTGACTAGCTATAGGAACATAATAATAGTCTTTTAAATCTAATCTAAAACCAAACGATAATCGAAGAGGATAAGTATCAATGATCTCTGTAGCAACTTTTGCTCCATTGCCGATCTGAAGGATCATGTCACCTTTCCTTAACCTTCTACTTTCTATTAGATCCTGCGTTGAGGTATATATATGAGTACTCGAATCAGAGTCCAATATCTAACTAGAAGTAAAAAAAATTATAAGATTAGATTCAATTATGAGCATACCTTCTGAAGGTTTATCACTCTTTTTGATCTTTAAGCTCTCCAGATAGAGTGGACAGTTCCTCCTCCAGTAGCCTTCAGCATCACAGTGGAAACACTTTTCCTTTGCTTCGGCCTTCTCAGGAACTTCCTTCTTTGGCTTGCTCTTTTTCTTTTTACTTCTTAGCAGATTTTATCTTCTTTTTTTCAGTAGACTTTTTCTTGAAAAAAGTTCACTCCACAGCAGGAACAGTGCCCCTTGAACTCTGCAAGATTCCTTCCGTAGTGACTAACATGTTGACCAGTTTAGGTATAGTGCAATCGAGCTTGTTCATATGAAAATTTATAATCAATTGACTATATAAACTCGTAAGGGATTAAAGGATCAAATCCATCTGCAATTCCTTTTGTATTTCAAGCTCAAGCTTCTCAAGCTCTTGAATATCCTTGATCACTGTCATATAATGCTCATGGACAGACTGTCCTTCATGCATCTTCAAGTTGAAGAGTCTCTTGGATACTTCGAAGAGCACAGTCCTTCATGCATCTTCAAGGTGAGTGATCATAGCTCTGACAGTGGGCACATACTCATGCTGGCTTTGCAACTCATTTGATATTAATGCCAGTACATAGCACTTGATCCGACTGTCTTCATCTGTCCACTTTTCAAAAATAGCTCTTTGCTTGACAGTAGGATAGTTTGGTAATACTATAGGTTTCTGGTCAAGTACATGACTTAATTTTTCTGAGGTCAAGATAATCTTGAGGTTTCTAAGTCAGTCTTTGTAATTAGTCTCGATCAAATGATTGGTTTCAAGAATGCGGGCTAGAGGGTTTGAGGTTGACATAGTTTAACTACGAGAATAGAGATTCAAGTTAGATTTTTATACTTTAATGTTATATTTACTTTTAGAGACTTTAATATGTAAACAATGATCCTCACTAATTTATCGAATCTCTTCACTCCCCTAGAAGGAAATGAAAATCCTAACGCGACAAAAGATTCCCAATGGGTGCTGTGGTCCCACCGATGTCATGTATCTCACCTAATAGTTATTGGTAACATACACACCGATGCATAGGCAACTTTTTGCCCAGATACTTCTCTAAGCATGTTACAGCAACTTGATCTCTAAGTCATGTGGGCTCATTTAACAGTTATTAACCACACTCCTTGTTAAGCCAGACCCACCATTCATAAGTGGGTGCAAGGCCATTATTGGATCCCTCACCTAATAGTTATTGGGCCCAACCCCATCCTTATCCTAGAGTAACTCTTTGCTAATAGAGTGGTTGCGTGTTCCCGATGCAACTGAACCACTGTGGCCAGCCAAGAACAATCAACGTCGGTAGCATGCCCGCACATCTACAACGGTGAAAGACCTATGGACTAATATTTATGAGAAAGTTTAGATTTAGATTTCATCTAATCAATCATCATATGATCAATCTAATTGGTATGGACTAAACCAAACCGCTAAGCAACCTTATTAAAGACTC
Source organism: Elaeis guineensis (assembly GCF_000442705.2). Lineage (NCBI taxonomy): Eukaryota > Viridiplantae > Streptophyta > Magnoliopsida > Arecales > Arecaceae > Elaeis > Elaeis guineensis. The sequence goes on from NC_026003.2 coordinate 26,820,402, forward strand.
AATCAATCTAATCGATGGGGGTCCCCCCATTGCTTTCCTTAGACATCAATAAATTGGCTAAGTAAGCTAACATAACTAATTAAATAACCACATCTCAATTACTTGCCTTAGACATCAATAGGTCAATTAGTCTAAACAGGTTAGCTCAAGCGAATCGGTCTCAAACCAACGAGCTAAATTAGGTCCTTAGGTTAATCGATTCTACATATGGGATTCAAACGATTTGGTCAATAATAATTGTATGATCATTTAACTTAATTAATCTAGTTCTAATCAATACTTGACTCAGTTTGATCAATTACTTAATCGAATTAGACCCATATGACTCAAATCAAAAATCTTAGATGCAATCCTATTACATGACCTAATTTTGATTTTTCCATAACCAAAACCCTCATGCACAAACATAAATTTTAGATTCTAAAGTCAAATTTTAGATCTAAATTCTTTGCATGAAAGTAAGTTTTAAATCATGAAATATAATTTTCAGATTTAACATGCAAACATATATCCCATACATGCATATAAAATTTAGATCTAAATAAAATTCAGATCAACAACATGATGTCATATATCTCATATACTAATCATGGATCATATTGAAAGTAATTTTATGACATAAATATATAATCATATATCTCATATATGAATCATAAATCAGATCAATAAAATTTTAGATTTATGCATGCATCTACATATCATATAAACATGAACTAGAAATCATTCTAGGTCAAAATTTAGATCTATGCATGCTTTCATATATCAATTATATATTCTAAAATTAAATCTAAAATAAAATTTTAAATTTAAAAATTTATCTATACATCTCATGTATCAAGAAAAAAATAGATTTTAATTTTTTTTTCAAAATATGTATGTCAATTTCATGCATATGAAACCCGTGGCTCTGATACCACTATTGAAATTTGAGGTTTGAGGCATACATGTGTGTTTCAAAATTTTATTTTTTAAATATCATAGTAGAATATAAAATTAAAATATTTTTAATCTGAATCATGCATGCATAAAAATATAAAACTACAAGGATCTAGTTCATATGCTGAATTGTACATATGCTAAAATTTAGATTGTGATCAAATCGCATACCTATTTTGCAATCTCTTTCTTCAAATTTGAAACTGGAAGAGAAGAAATTTTTTTCTAGCCACACAAATATACCTCTATGGATATCCACTCAGGATCAGTCTGAAACAGCCCTCTTTAAGTTAAATTTTTTTCTCTAAAAAAATTCAGCCCGCTGAATCTGAATGAAGCCTGAATTACGATCAACTCTTAATCTCTTTCCTTGATCTTCTTCTTCTCTTCTTCTCTTACCTATCTCCCTTACTTTGTGCTGCTACCAAACACTAGGAACCAGCAGCATAGAGGATTCCCAATAGCCTTGGCATGGAGGAGAAGTGGGACGCCCAACAAGGGAGGATGTGTAGGATGTCCAAGGGGAAGAGAGGGGGAGGAGAAAGGGAGAAGAAGAGAGGGTGTGGGGGCCCTTTTTGGTGGATGTGGGGTGCTGGTTTGATACTCTAGAGACCTTAAGAGAGGTCTCCTTAAATAGGCAAAAGGATTGAATCCTATTCAGTCTCATAATACAAGTTCTACTTGCATTAGGTTTCCTAATAACTTAAGTTATTTAACTTCCATTAGGAATCCTGTTAGGTGCTAACTCTTGGAGTCCTTGCACCCACATAAATATATCCCAAAATATACCTAAGGGATGCCCCATATGAGATCCATAAGCCCTATAATCATGGGACACGCCCAACTCGATCAAATCAAGGTGGCATCCAAGAATAACTATCAAAAAAATTAATTAGAAACTTGCATCCTTAATTCATAAGATCCAAAACTTTAGACACATAACAATTAGAGTCCAATAAACCTAATTTAATAAGATTATTAGAAGATAATTAAGTTTAAATTATCTTATCAAATAAAAAATTCAAACGTAAAGAGAAAATTGGGTCCAACCATGTGCTAGCAAGGTTACCTTGAACCCAATCAAGTTTCTCTAAACCCAATTGATACTTCAAAATCTCAATTACCAATTTCAGGTCTAATCTCTTTGTTGTGTGACCCCATAAGTTTAATTCTATCTGATAGTTAGATATACAATGATCTCTACTAAAGTATCATTGAAACTCTTTTCAATGGATCAGAAAAATTCCACTCTAACTCATCAAGGATTGTCGACCCAGAACAACCCTAGTGAGCTCTCACAATCCACCAATGATACCTAGCAGTATGTAGTGATAATCTAGTAGAATCGAAATGAACCTCTAGGTATAGTTAACATGTGATTCAGTTCCTCTATCATGAGTTTCGACTAGATGGCAGGTTATGGATAAATCGTCAAACCTCAATATCAGTCATATGATAGATTCGATCAGCTCAAGTCCAATTATGATTTTTATAAAAAAAAAATTTCATCAATCACACTACTGTAGCTACAGATTCTTGAACTTAGCTTCTCAAATCCTATAGGACTACTCCTCTCTATCAAGATCGATAGATCCCATCTTGATGTGCATCCTACTCCAACAGTAGACCAACTGTTGCCAACATCCACTACAAGGGCTCATTGAGATCTATGTTTATGTGTCAGTCAAACTCCAGCAGTCTTACTATGAGCAGTAGTACCATCTTAGGTCAAATGATCAGTCGCACAACTACAGCATCGAGACAATCACTAGCGATCGAATAGAAATTTAAGTGATCTCTCGTATGGTTATGCTCAGTACTAGTTATTCTCTAACAGCTACCAGCACTCATCGTCCAGTTTCTCTACACTGTAGACTAGAGACCCATTTATCCCAAAGGAAGTGAACTGTGCACCGATCTATTCGGATCGATTACCATCCTCATGATGATTCTATGACTGAAAGTATTTCAAAATTAAATACATGTCTCTAATTCTCAATACCTTAGGAGTATGTATCGAAAGTTAATTTCATGGATGATTCAAAGATACATCCGAAGAGAAAATGAGTAGTTCAAAGCATGTGTTTTTAAAATTTTAGAGCAAAATAATAAAAAATTAAATATTTTAATCTTCTAAACATACCTTAGATTAGATCTAAACTACCATTAAGAATCTATGACATAAAAAATTTACATATAAAATCTGAAATAAAATAAAAAACTACATCGATCACATCGATGTCCTGAATTTGATCTAACCTTTAGATTACATCGGTAGAGTTCAGAACTCATCATCTTTTCATGGGTTGATGATCTCTACTATTGATAAGTGTGATATAAAGCTCTCACTGATACCGAGTAGCTGCATAAGCATCCGGCCTTTACGGATGGTCTATATGAAGCTCCTAAGATCAATCAGCCCTCTGTGGGAGTGCTAACTCGCGTAGTCGGCTTCTGATGGCAGATCTGACTTGATCTCCTTCTTCGATCACCTTGAATCTTTTTGATATTAAAGATGGATCAGAGAAAGTTGGTGGATGGTGAAAAAAATTTAGATGGAGACTCTCTTTTCTTTAGTTTTTTCCTCACTCAAAAACCTAAAACAGTTCTAGGTCTCTCACCCAAGAAGAGAACGATCTCCTCTTTTATTCATGTGAAGGAGGAAGAAAACCCCCTTTTTCTCTTTGGTATCTCGTGGTGAAGATCTCACTTCTCTTGGCACACAAATTTATGGCCTTTTTATGGTTGTCGCACAAACTAGATAAAATAGGATAAGGGCTGGAGTTTGTTGCAATTCAAACTCTTTTGAATTTTAATTCGACTCCAACTTTTTCTCACCCTTATCAAACTTAAAGAGAGACTTATCAAAAAAAATTAAATATAAAAATTAGTTGAAAAGATCTCCTTTTCTCATACACAATAGACCCCTTCAAAAGCAGCCAATGTGGTGTAGAAGGATATGGATAAGGTTTTAAGTTGAAAGTCAAATCAATTTGAATTCAAATCAAAACCAACCAATTCCTATCCTTAATAAGTGACAAAAGAAGGATTATTTTTTAATTTTATCATGTATAAACTGATTTTGTATGGTGACGAAAGACGTGAGATAATTTAGGTGGCGCAAGGGATAGAGTCCTACTCATTTGGGACTCTAGGGTTTAATCAATTAGATTTCTTTCAAACCCAATCTAATTAGATCCAAATAAAATATGATAAACTTAATCTAATTAGGCTCTTATAATTTTAATTAAATTTGATCAAATTAATAAATTAATTAAGCCATAGATCCGATCAAATCAGGATCATTTTTCTCTTACCGATTAGGTCATCTCATAACCTAATCAGACTTGACCTGATTGAATCAAATTCAATCAGACATGATCCAGACTTTAATGCTCAATCAAATTGAGCTAATTAATAATCTAATCATTAATTAATCTTCTATTAATGATAGAGTCCAAGTCTAGTGGGACTCTTCTCTAGAGTGCCCATCCAGTGGGACTCTTCAGCAGAGTCCCCATCAAGTGGGACTTTTCACTAGAGTCTCTGTTGACTGGGACTCTTCAAATTAGCCAAGTGATCAGAGAAGAACTTTTAATATGCGTGACCTCATAGGTTCAAACCTAAGTCGATAACACAGAAATTGATTCTTATACCAATCGGAGTAACCATCGAGCAATGATATCCGACATCCGGATAGGCCGAAAGTATGTTAAGCAACACTCAAGAACCTATTTGAATATAGTTACCATATAATTCATCCCTTTGATCCAAATGCTCAAGATGGCCTAGGATTTAACTGCTAACCCTGATATGGTCATTCACATTGTATTTCAATTTTTAAAATCCATCACACGGATTACCCCGACCAAGATTTTTTTGAATTATAACACACTGATATATTAACTCCTACTTATTCGAAGGGGTCAATTCCATCTTGACTTACACACTGACTTCACAAGTACTTGACTATACTCAAAAATCTTTCATTGCTGAATAAGAAATTCAGGTAGTCCGACACCAAAGCATAGTGAGTTGCTTGCAAGTCATCGTGGTGATCTCAGGTTGGAGGGACACTTATACCTATATCCCTTTGAAGTGACTCTTCACAGCAGAGTGCTCCAGAGTTGGTCACATTTAGTAAAATGTACTCTTATTTTTCACCTGCATACTATACCAACGTCTCCATGCTCTTTGGTTAAGAGGACAATCAATCTATATGGCACACAACGACCTACACTTGATATATCTATCATTCTAGTAATAGCATATTATTTGATCGTGAACTCATTTAAAGACTAAACGATATATCCTCCTATATCGAATCAAATAGTCCTAAGGACTTCATTACATGACAGGAGTTCAAAATGAGATGTACATAGTGATGAAAAATCAAATAATATTTATTAATTTAATAATTTATATACAATTATAATGATAAGTACAACTGTCAACAGGCTGATGATTGGCTTTGGGACACAATTCTCAATAACTCCCACTTGGACTAAAGCCCATCAGTGCAGAATCGTATACCTATCTTTGATTTGTAGTCTTCGAACTCCTTGATGCCGAGGGCTTTAGTAAATGGGTCGATTAAGTTCTCTTTTCCGTCGATCTTCTGAAACTCGATGTCACCTCGATCTACGATCTCTCAGACCAGATGGTAGCGACGCAAAATGTGCTTGGTCCGCTGATGTGACTTCAGTTCCTTCACTTGAGCAATGGCACCAGTACTATCGCAGTGCAACAAGATGGGGCCATCAAGTGAGGGTGCCACTCTGAGCTCGTTGATGAACTTTTGTAGCTACACAGTTTTCTTCGTAATATCAGATGCCGCGATATATTTCACTTCACAAATTGAGTCGGCCACAGTGTGATGCTTGAAATTTTTTCAGTAGATTGCTCCATCGTTCAGGGTATAAATATATCCTGACATCCTCTGGCTATCATCGTGATCTGATTAAAAATTGGAGTCTGTAAATTCCATAAATTTTAAGTCAATTCTTTATAGATAAGCCACTAATCCTTAGTATTTCTTAAATACTTAAGGATGATCTTTACGACCTTCCAGTGATTCTCACCTAGATCAGACTGGTATCTGCTCACTACTCCTAATGAGTATGCCATATCCGATCACATACATGCCATGACGTACATAATAAATTCCACTGTCGAAGTATATAGAATTCTACTCATACGCTTTCTCTTAAAGAGTTGTCGGACAATCACTCTTTGAGAGAGAAATTTCTTGGCCTATCGAAAGATAACCTTTTTTGAAATTTTCCATGCTGAATCTTTTCAGTACAGTATCAATGTACACCGACTGAGATAATCCAAACAATCTTTTAGATCTATCTCTATAGATCTTCATCCCAAGGATGAAAGATGCTTCTCCCAAGTCTTTCACGGAGAACTGTGATGACAATCAAATTTTTATTCTCTGTAATGCAGGGATGTCATTTTCGATTAAGAGAATGTCATCGACATACCAAACAAGAAATACTATCATAGAGTTATTAACCCATTTGTTCTGATTACTTTATCAAAATACATGTTCCAACTCCGAAATGCCTGCTTAAGTCCATAGATGGACCTTTGAAGTTTGCACACCTTAGACTCATCTGTGGATATGAAACCTTCAGGTTGTATCATATACACCACTTCTTCTAGCTCTCCATTTAGGAAAGTTATTTTCACATCTATTTATCAGATTTCATAGTCTAGATGTGCTGCTATCACAAGCATAATCTGAATAGACTTGAGTATTGCCACAGGAGAAAATATCTCATCATAGTCAATACCATAACACTGATGGTAACCCTTGGCAACCAGACGAGCTTTGTAGGTCTCCACCATCCCATCTGCGCCCCTCTTTTTTTGAAGATCCACTTACACCCTATGGATTTTACTCCTTCAGGTGGGTCAACCAATGTCCATATATTGTTGATTTTCATGGACTCCATTTCGAATTTCATGGCTTTCAGCCACTTATCAGAGTCAGATGTCTGCATCGCATCCATATAGATGATCAGATCCTCATTGTTCTCATCGAGTTCAATTGGATCTCCATTTCGAACTAAGAAATCGTAGTATCTATCAAGTTGACGTGGTACTCTACCGGATCTCCTTAAATATGTTTCTATAATAAGTTTCGGATTTGATCTAATCAAGTCTGACTCTATGAATTTACTAGATTGCGTTAGTTCTTCTATCAATCGAACTTCATCAAGTTCAATCTTTGAGGCATTAGTTCCTTCACCAATGAACTTCTTTTCTAAAAAGACAGTCCTATTACTGATGAACATCTTCTGTTCATCAGCAAGATAGAAGTAATATCCCTTGATCTCTTTTGGATACCCTACAAATAGATTTGTTAGACTTAGGTCCAAGCTTGTTAGTTTTCAATCATTTGACATAAGCCGGACATCCCCAAACCCTCAGGTGAGAGAGTGCTAGCTTATGTCCTGTCCACATCTCTTATGGTGTTTCATTTATAGACTTACTCAAAACTTTATTTAAAATATAACAAGCCGACTCGAATGTGTATCCCCAAAAAGAAATCGACAGACTTGCAAAGCCCATCATGGACCGAACCATGTCTAACAGGATTCGATTCCTCTTTTTCGATACACTATTATGCTATGGTGTTTCAGGAGGGATCCATTGTGAAAGAATCCCATTATCTTCTAAGTATGTCAGAAACTCACTAGAGAGGTATTCTTCTCCTCAGTTGGATCGAAGAGTTTTAATACTCTTTCCAATTTGTTTCTCTACTTCATTACGGAATCATTTGAATATTTTAAATGAGTCTGACTTATGTGTCATTAAGTAGATGTGCCCATACCTCGATAGATCATCTATAAATGTAATGAAATAATAATATCCACCTCTGGCACTAGTGTTCATCGATCCACATACATCAGTATGTATCAGATTTAGAACTTCACTGGCTCGCTCACCTTTTTCCATGAAAGGTGATTTGATCATTTTTTCAAGAAGACATGACTCATAGATTGGGAGTGATTCACAATCACTGACTTTAAGAATTCTCTCTTGTGCCAACCTATTTATTCTGTTCTTGTTAACATGACCTAACCTACAATGCCAAAGGTAGATATCAGAGACATCACTAACTCTAGGCTATTTGTTGGATGTGTACATTATACTAACAGATTGTGATAATATGTAAATACTATTATTCAATTTTATCCATTCATCACATTAACATCATTCATAATGATATTAAAATTATTTTTTTTATTAAAATTTCATAACCGTACATGGCCAAAAGGCCTACAGAAATAATATTCAAGAAAAAGGAAGGATAAAAGTGACATTCACTTAGAACAATTATATAAGACTTGAATACAAGCTTAATAGTCCCTAACGCTAGAACTAAAACTGGTCTTCCATCTCCAACATTAAGGAACCTTTTATCTTCTTCAAATCTCCTACTGACCTGCAAACCCAGTAACGAATTGCAAATATTAAAAGGGCTTCGATATCTAATATCCAGATAGTAGAATTACAAATTGAGAAATTACAAGGTGTTATCATATAATTACCTTATCCAGCAACATTCACTGACTCTTTTTGGAGCTGGTGATCCTTCTCAAAATTTTGCAGTAACCCCAGTAAATCATGATAGCTAACTATAGGCTTTGTCATTCGAAAATGAGTAAGAAAAGGGAGGTAGGACTTGGGTAGAGAGTTTAAAATAGCATCTTTCCCCAACTACTCATGCAAGAAAAAGCCGATCTTGCTTAGGCACTCAATCATCTCGATCATGTACAATACATGATCAGTGACTGGTGCTCCTTCCCTCATTCGAGCATTGAAGATGGCACAATTAGTCTTATGCCTCTCAACGTTGTCGGGTGTGCCAAAGGACTCATTCAATATTTGCAACATATTCTGTGGATGAGCATTCTCAAAATGGTGGCTAAACTCATCATTCATCACCGTCAGCATAATAAAACAAACCGAGTTCGATCGTTGAGCCACTTCTGATAAGTGTCTCTGATCATGCTATGTGCATTCGAAGCTGGCTCCTCAGGTACCGGATCTGTCAATACATAAAAGATCCATTCATGCTCCAGGACTATTTTGAGCTTTTGATGCCAGCTATCAAAATTTGGTCCCATCAATTTATCACTATTTAATAATGATCAGAGCGACAAGGTGGTGGTCATAACTGCAAAAATGAAAACAAGAACCTAATTAGTATATGAATTGATTAAGCCTACAGACATAGATTTTAGTCTAAAGGTTCTCCCACTATTTTATTCGAATTGATAGTCTCTACCTTTAATTTGAGAAATTACGCTAATTCTTTAGTGGGTTTCAGAATCCACATGGACTGCACATGGGCCCAAGTGTGGCTCGACCAACCCTTGTGTACCCATGGGTAGGTTCTTAATCAATTATTTCATCAAATAATTTTTAGTATTCAATTTTGCCTCAGACACCTCTTCAGCAGGTGTGTGGTGCCTCCACTAAAGGTTCTGGTTAGATTCAACCATTAACATATCAAAATTTAGTATATCTAACAAACGAGTGACCAGATCCGAGTGTGGCTCATTCAACCTGACCATCATCAGAAAGACACAACTAAAATAACATATTATGGATGATAATTCTGACAGCCAGATGAGCACCAGGCATGTGGTGCCTCCAATGATCATCTCAACCATTAAACTCATTATCACCCAACTTAATGAGAGGCTATGATCTAGTTATCGCCATAATTATTTCATTTTAGGGATCTAACAATTTTAGAGGATTTAATTAGTTAAATTGAGAGATGAGATGAGATTTGATCAGTTAATCTTAATTCTCCCACTGACTTCACCAAGTCAGATTTAAGAAGATCAGATATAAGCTGATCCAACCAACTAGTCATGAATCCTCCTACTGGCTTCACCAAGTCATAAAGAGAACTCAAGATAAGTTGAACTAGGGACACCTACATTAGTCATACTAATTTCTTAATTAGCATGGATCAACTCCAATCATTAAGTGATCTAATCCAAACATGATTCACCATGTTGGCTAGGTAAGTGAGATTGATGGGAGGGATATGCTATTAACTCGATATAGACTCAATCTATGTGAGTAGCTCTCAACTAATAACCATTGATCAAAGCTGCCATACTTATCTTAGACACTAATTGATTAGTCATTTTCAATTTGATCAACTTATAGACTTAGATTCAACCATGGAGCCACGATCAAAGTTCATATTGGTCTAATCAAAGACATTGACTTGACCAACTATAACTATTGAAATTGATCAAGAGAAGAAATTGACCCAATTAGAATTAACTTTTAATTAGATTTGATCAATTACTAACATGATCCATTATCAATGATTTCTAACCCTAGGTCTAACCCAATTAATGAAAGAAGAGTGCCCTATAAGTCAATCGTAAGTGTGTTGCGATGGAATTTTCTTTAAAATTTTTCAACTTATGAAATGATATTTATTATTTGAGGTATTGATTCATCATATTAGCTGCATCTTAATATGTCTAAGATTATGATGAACCCCAAAGATTAGGATAATAATTTTAAGAGACATGAATGGATCATACTAGTGAGATCTAAAATCTTAAAATTTTAATCTCAAATATTCTTGATCGTAGGAGCATTGAGTTAGAGATCAATGTTTCAGATAGACTGGCACATCCTATGTATGCTCAATGGAGAGGGTGGCAGATCTCACTAGCCACTTGTGTGAGAGACGAATACAAGGATATAGGTGCTCATTTGAGAAATGAGTCCACTGAATTGACTCGATAAAAGAGAATATCTAATAGAAGCCTTATTTGCATGTCAAAGATGGTTCTCTAAGTGAAAGTTGTGCAAGTGATCCTTTGACCTGAAACCACCATGGAATCTTGTGCACATGAACCTATATTTTGGTTCATATCCAGGCATGGCATTAAGACATGTATGGAGTGTTCTGGATATGGTAGAGTGTGTATGAAGGTTATGAGTAGGTCAATATGGAATCGATCACTCCTAGTAAGAGGAGATCGCATCCTGTGTATTCTCAATCCTAGATGACTTAAAAAATTTTTTGGCCAAAAGCAGGATGGAGATTAGAAAGAGTTTCTAAGTTTCTTTATTGGAGTCATCATTGGTTAATTAAGAATCAATATGAATATATATTTGAGTTTGACATGATTCCATACTCATGAACATATTCAGGGTGCAAGGATGATCGAAGGATTGAATTACACGATAATTTTCCACTGAAAGGTAGATTTGATATTTTCATCAAATTCTACATCTTCTGGGTAGTCATGATATATTGCTAGATATCAATCTTGATTTATAAATTTTTGATCAAATTAAAGAGTTTAATTCGACCGTCAATTAGAAAGGATTTTAATTGTTAAACTCAGATTAGCTTGATTTGACCTAAATCAATTAGATTGAAATCTAATCAAATTTGATGAACTTATACCCGAACCTACTGCTAGCTAGATGTGAACCCAATGGGTCACACACATATAAAAATTGGCCAAGGATCCTTTTGAAAAAGGTTGATTGGACTTTTGGATTCAATCAGGGTTCCGGTAAGCATACTAGCACGTGTGGAAACCCTTGCTCCTTTGGAGACCAATTTGGTCCCATCCCTTGCTAATTAGCTAGCCCAATTTGGTAGACATTTAGGTCAGATCATATTACCTGGAAGCAGCCTAAATTGGGGCACCACATCTCATGTTAACACCAATTATGAAGAGTCCAAGTTATGGTGGACTCTTGGTGCAAAACAGGTTCTGCATACAAGTGTTGGCGTGGGCAGAAGAAAAAATATTATTTTTTTGTAGGATTAAAATATGTGTGGATAGTCCACATCACCTTCCATCCTCTGATACATATCTCAAAGCATGAGATATATTTTTTTTTGGAATTTTTGAGGAAGATAAAAAATTAGAAAAAGAAGGATGTCTCGCACGTGCATGCAGAAGCATTGCATCTCTCCATGATTTGGAGAGTCTTTCTCCCTATAAAATGCTTTTATGTTGGAATAATTTTTGGTGATAATATTCTACATTTGATAAGATATTTTTGATAATTTGTTTGGAATTTTTTGAGACTTATCTGGATGTCAAACGAATGCCATAAGTCGGTCCTGATGCATGCACGCATGGTGATCAGCACTCGCGTGAAGTGGTGTGAGGATAGCATCCTTCCATGAGAATCGTATCACCATTTTTAATTTTTTGGAATCTAGATTGAATTTCCAATCTACTTGGATTTTTGAAGATTTTTCTGATTTGGAAAGGAATGTGAAAACATCCCTTTTTTGGTTGTATGTGCGCAGACCAGGGTGCTGATCGACGTATCATGGATAAGAGTCCTTCTGCTTGAAGGAACTCTTATCTCTGATAATCAGATCAGATATGCCTTTTGGATAAGGCATATCCCTCTCTTTTGGCATCCCTCTGGTGGCTATAAATAGGCTGGGGTGCTGGGTATCTGATGAATCTAAGAGGGGTTTCTAACTTCTCTCCTGTTGCTCTCCTTTCTTTCTTACAACCTATCTTAGTTTTAGGACAAGGCTTTGGGATTTAAGACAAAGCCTTATCTGGTCTTAACAAGGGTTGTAAGGGTCTTAAAGAAGGAGAATCAGAAGTTTAGAGGAGGTTCTTAGAGGGTGAGGTCAGGTTCTTGAAGAAACTTGACCGGTATGAGGCTAGTCGAGTTCTAGGGACTAGAACTCTTGAAGCAAAGTGAAGGAGTGCTGTCTTTGGTTTAATTTCTATGTAGATCACCATTGGAGGGCAGACACTTGGATGCTTTGTAAAAATTAGGATTAGTACTACAGATATTTTTTTATCTTAATTTATATTTATTATGCTTTGATTATTATAGTCAAGAGTTTCTGGGCATTAGGGCTTCCGGTGCATTGGGTGTTTTGAATAAAAATTTTGAACACCTAACCCTTCCGCTGTGCTATCAGAATCCAACAGTGGTGTCAGAGCCTATCTTGATTTATGTCATCAAAGATTAAATTATTATCTTGATTGTGATCAAGCATGAGTTTTTGGTTTGGTTCAAGTCGGGTCAAGGGTTGAACACGATTGAACATCCAAACCCTATCATGTCTTAGAGATATGTTTTAAATATAAAATGTATGATGTATGTGTAAATTTTTTTAGTAACTTAGTACTTTAATTGAAGTTCATTACCAGGCTGTCCGGTCATAAGAGTAAGTAGGGTTCAGAGATCCTCTCTTCCTATTCAATAGGGTACTTTTATGGCGTGTAGGGGTGTCACTGTGATGTTCCAAGAAGAAGAACCATGAAAAGAGTATTTTATATTCATACATATTATTAGAACTTCATGCATATATGATATGCTTGAGATGTTTAGTTATAATCATATTGTACGATTCTATTTCCATATCTCAAAGATATGATAAGATGTCATAATTAGTTATTATGATTATTAAGATACAACTATTATAGTGCATTCTTATGATAGATTAAATTAGGATGTGTTTGAGATCATTAAAGCCCTCATAAAAATCATATTAAGTCATAGTGTTGTGAACCAGAAGCTGATCTATTTTCTTGAATTGATTAATCAATTGGTGTCTAAGGAGTGTTTCAAGTGCGGTGGTTATTTAATTGATTCCATTGCTGATCTGGCCAATTTTATTGGTGTCTAAGAAAAGCAATGGGGGGATCCCCACCAATCTTAATACTTTTCTAGCTAATTAGATTAGTTCGAATCTTGAATGAAGGTAGCTTAGTATTTTAAACACTACTAAGGGCCTTCCTTCATGCTAGGTTAACGTTACATCATGAACTATAGCTAGTTTATTGTGTTACCATAAGGCTTGTCATAAGGATTGATATAACATAATTCTGATGCATAAAAGATGCTTACGATAATTTTGGATATACTGCTTTGTTGTGCTAATACAAGAATAATTATATTTGATTTTGACTGTATTAAAATAAAGGGTCTTACTTAACTAAAATATTATAGCTTGTTGTGTTAACACAAGGCTAATAATATTTTAGAGGCTAAGATAAAATATTGAGAATTGTATGAGATGTAATTGAAAAGAGTTTCCTACCTATGAACTCATAAGGGTTTGTTATGTTAACGCAAGATCGTTATGAAGAATTAGGATCTCAATCTCACTAAGATAAATATAAAATATATCTCGTTTATCATAGGAGAGGGCTATGGTATCTGATAAAATAGTGGGAGACATAACTAGTTTTAAAAATCTTCATCTAGTTATACATGTCAAACATGAGTGGTCTGCTTATACTATTATTTTATGTAGATTTAAGTCTACATTATGACTTCTTTATTTTCACTCCATGATATCATAGATAAAATTATGTTGACCAATCCAACTATGTGGATTGGTTGAGAAACTTACAAATTAGGTTTATATCGAAAAAGAACTCTAATATTCTGGATATTTTTTATTTTAATTTGATTAGTAATAATGAGAAGGTAATGATGTTCGTATGGATATTATTTATGATAAATTTAAAAATTGAGTGTATAATTGCAAGAATAATCTTGTAAGATTGAAGTAGGGTGCAAGTGTAATACCAAAAGATGTGTATATGATACAGACCTATTTTTTATTGAGTGATTCAGACTCTGATATTTGGGTATTGGATACTACATGTGGATCATACTTTTATAGTTCGTTACTGTAACTACAGAATATCAAAGATCTGAAAAGAGATGACCTCGAGCTTTATGGCGCAAGTGGAGAGTCCATTAGCGCAGAGACAATGGGAACCTGTATGCTTGATTTACCTTCAGATAAAATTTTAGAATTAAAAGACTATTATTACATGCCAAGGATCATTAGAAATATTATTTCTATACTTTTGTTATTAAAACAAGGTTATGAAATAAAGCTAATGAAAAATAGATGCTCCATTTTTTTTCTAATAAATTTTATAGTAGTGGTTATATTGATAAAAATCTTTTAATTCTTACACTCAATAAAAATATTTTTATATTGAAAGAAATATGAAAAAAAAAGAGAAAAAATATGAATGTCACATATCTCTGGCATTGTTGCCCCGGTCATATTAGTGAGTCAAGGATAAACAAGTTATACAAAGAAGAATTCTTGGACCCAAATGATTATGAATCATTGAAAACTTATAAATCTTGTCTCATGGGTAAGATGATCAAGATTCTATTTTTTGGATATGGAGAAAGGATAAGTGAGTTGTTAGCTCTAGTCATATAGATGTATATGGATCGATAACAACTCAGGCCAGAAGAAGATACTCCTATCTTTACAGATGATTTATTAAGGTTCAGATATGTGTATATTATGAAAGATAAATTCGAAGACTTTGATAAGTTCAAGGAGTACCAAGATATGGTCGTAAAATAAACTGAAAAAAGTATCAAACTTCTTCGATCTGATCGAGGAGGAGAATACTTATTCATTGAATTTTTTGATCATCTTAAAAGTAAAGGTATTCTCTCTGAATGGACCCCTCCTAATATGCCTCAGTTAAATAGTGTAGCAGAAAGGAGAAATCGTACTATGATGGATATGATGCGGTCCATGATATGCTTCATTGATCTCTCAATATCTTTCTAAGGATAATGCCCTAGAGACTGTCACATATATATTAAACAGAATGCCTTCAAAATCTATTGTGAGTACTCCATATGAGATATAGAATGGAAGGAAGTCTAATCTTAAATATCTTAAGATTTAGGGCTGTCCTACTTATGTCAAAAAATATTTTTTGGATATAAGCTTAGTGCTAGATTAGACAAATGTAGGTTTGTAGAGTATCTTAAAGAAATTAGTGGATATTATTTCTACCACCCTACTGAACAAAAGGTGTTTGTTAGTAGGCATGCTACTTTCTTGAAATATGAATTTATCCAAGAAAGAGGCAGTGAGAGGAATATTGAACTTATAAAGTTCATGATCTACAAATCGATCCAGAAATATTAATGGTTGGACCACAAAAAGATCGTCAATCAAAAGTATCCAAAGATGAGGTACATCCACAATACACACCTTCTCTCCGAAGGTCAGATAGAGTGCGTCAAGCATCTCTGAGATATAATTTTATCATTGAGAATGATAATTCGATCAACATCATTCAAAATATTGATTCACTGACCTATTCGGAAGCTGTCATGAGTAGAGACTCAAACAGATGACTGGAAGCTATGAAATCTGAGATGGACTTGATGTATACCAACCAAGTATAGACCTTGGTTGATGCACCTGAGGGTGTGACCCCAATAAGGTGCAAGTGGATCTTCAAAAGGAAGATCAGAGTAGATAGCCAAAGAGAAACCTACAAAGTTAGGTTAGTGGCAAAGGGTTTCAGTTAAAGGCAAGGAATTACTATGATGAAACCTTCTCACCAGTGGCTATGCTCAAGTCCATCCGGATTTTGCTTGCTATAGCAGCATACTACGATTATGAAATTTGACAAATGGATGTCAAGATCGATTTTCAATAGTAATCTAGAGGAAGTGGTCTATATGACTCAGCCAGAGAGATTTGTCTCAAGTGGGAGAGCAAATCAAGTATGTAGGCTAATAAGATCCATCTATGAATTGAAGTAGATTTCGAGAGGTTGGAACATCCGATTTGATATGACAGTCAAAGAGTTTGCTTTATCAAAAATATGGATGAATCATGTGTATATAAGAAGACAAGTGAGAGTATTATTATCTTCTTGGTTCTATATGTTGGTGACATACTGCTCATTGGGAATGATATCCCAATGATGCAATCGGTCAAGACTTAGCTATCGAATAAGTTTTTCATGAAAAACTTGGGTGAAGCATCCTATATACTGGATATAAAGATCTATAGAGATAGATCTAAAAGGATGTTAGGCTTATCCCAATCACGGTACATAGATTTCATATTAAAGAGATTTAATATGGAGGTAAGTAAGAAAGGTTACTTGTCTGTAAGTTATGGTATACGTCTCTCTAAGAAAATATGTCTTAAGACACCAGAAGAGAGGAAAAGGATGAATGAAATCTCTTATGCTTCGGCTGTGGGATC
Source organism: Elaeis guineensis (assembly GCF_000442705.2). Taxonomy (NCBI): domain Eukaryota; kingdom Viridiplantae; phylum Streptophyta; class Magnoliopsida; order Arecales; family Arecaceae; genus Elaeis; species Elaeis guineensis. Next base: position 26,837,395 of record NC_026003.2, read on the forward strand.
AATTATGTATGCTATGCTATGTACCAAGCCTGATGTAGCTTCTGCTTTGGGCATAGCTAGTAGATTTCTGGCTGATCTAAGGAAGGATCATTGGAAAGAAGATGATAGCAAGTCAATATCAAGATATGTGTTTATCCTAATGATGGAGTAGTGAGTTGGAAGAGTTCCAAGCAGTAGATAGTAGCTGACTCAACTACTGAGCTAGAGTATGTTGCTGCTAGTGAAGCCATTAAGGAAGCTGTCTGGATGAAGAAACTCATCATGGATTTAAGAGTCGTTCCTAAGATTGAAGGACCGGTGCCACTCTATAGTGATAATACTGGAGCCGTTATTCAACATAAGGAACCTAGGTCTCATTATAGATCCAAGCACATCCTCAGACATTTTCACCTCATAAAAGATAAGATGTTATCTTTGAACAAGTAGATAGAAAGGACAATATAGCAGATCTATTCACTAAGAACATACCACAGTAGCTATATGATCACCATTTTGATTGTATGAGATACAAAGGCGATTGACTTTAGTGCAAGTAGGATATTGAAAGAAGAATACCCTATAAGTTAATCGTAAGTGTGTTGCGATGGGACTTTCTTTAAAATTTTCTAACTCATGAAACGATATTTATTATTTGAGACGTTGATTCATCATATTAGCTACATCTTAATATGTTTAAGATTATGATGAATCTCAAAGATTAGGATAATAATTTTAGGAGACATGAATGGGTCATGCTAGTGAGACCTAAAATTCTAAAATCATAATCTTAAATATTCCTGATCGTAGGAGCATTGAGTCGGAGATCAATGTTTCAGATAGATTGACACATTCTATGTATGCTCAATGGAGAAGATGTCAGATCTCACTAGCCACTTGTGTGAGACACTAATACAAGGATGTGGGTGCTCATTTGAGAAATGAGTCAACTAAATTGACTCGATAAAAGAGAACATCTAATGGAAGCCTTATTTGCATTTCAAAGATGATTCTCTGAGTGGGAGTTGTGCAAGTGATCCTTAGACCTGAAACCATCATGGAATCTTGTGCACATGAACCCATATTTTGGTTCATACCTAGGCATGGCATAAAGACATGTTGGGTATAAAATACCTACAGCTGAAATCCTCAGCGGAATCGACTACCAACAGTTACGAGCAGCTCCGCCCGGACTCCTACGGGAGCCGGGCTCCGCCGCCGACATCGACTGCAGGACAGCTCCGCCCGGACTCCTACAGGAGCCGGGCTCCTCCGCCGACATCGACTGTAGGACAGCTCCGCCCGGACTCCTACGGGAGCCGGGCTCCACCGCCGACATCGACTACATGACAGCTCCGCCCGAACTCCTACGGGAGCCGGGCTCCGTCACCGACAACTCCAACAGTTACGAGCAGCTCCGCCCGGACTTCTACGGGAGCCGGGCTCCGCCGCCGACATCGACTACATGACAGCTCCACTCGGACTCCTACGGGAGCCGGCTCCATCACCGACAACTCCAACAGTTACGAGCAGCTCCGCCCGGACTCCTACGGGAGCCGGGCTCCGCCGCCGACATTGACTGCAGGACAGCTCCGCCCGGACTCCTACGGGAGCCGGGCTCCGCCGCCGACATCGACTGCAGGACAGCTCCGCCCGGACTCCTACGGGAGCCGGGCTCCACCGCCGACATCGACTACATGACAGCTCCGCCCAACTCCTACGGGAGCCGGGCTCCGTCACCGACAACTCCAACAGTTACGAGCAGCTCCGCCCGGACTCCTACGGGAGCCGACATCGACTGCAGGACAGCTCCGCCCGGACTCCTACGGGAGCCGGGCTCCACCGCCGACATCGACTGCAGGACAGCTCCGCCCGGACTCCTACGGGAGTCAGGCTCCACCGCCGACATCGACTGCAGGACAGCTCCGCCCGGACTCCTACGGGAGCCGGGCTCTGTCGCCGACATCGACTACATGACAGCTCCGCCCGGACTCCTACGGGAGCCGGGCTCCATCACCGACAACTCCAACAGTTACGAGCAGCTCCGCCCGGACTCCTACGGGAGCCGGGCTCCGTCGCCGACATCGACTGCAGGACAGCTCCGCCCGGACTTCTACGGGAGCCGGGCTCCACCACCGACATCGACTGCAGGACAGCTCCACCCGGACTCCTACGGGAGTCGGGCTCCGCCGCCGACATCGACTATAGGACAGCTCCGCTCGGACTCCTACGGGAGCCGGGCTCCATCCTCAGCATCGACCGCTGGTAAGTCTCGTCCGGACTCCTACGGGAGCCGGACTTCGCCTTTGGCTTTAATTGCTGGAAGACTCCGCCCGGACTCCTACAGGAGTCGAGCTTCATCCTCAGCTCCGATAGCTGCCAGTAGCCTCCGTCCGGACTCCTACAGGAGCCGGACTCTGCCAACAACGTCAACTGCAAGCGGACTCCTACGGGAGCCGGACCTCTCCTTCGACTCTAATCACGGGGGGACTTCGTCCGGGCTCCTACGAGAGCCGGACTCCATCTTCAACTTCGACGGCCACAGACAGGCTATGTCCGGACTCCGTCCGGACCCCCACGGGAGCCGGGCTCCACCCACGACCCCGATCGCAAGGAGGACTCCGCCCGGATCCATACGAGGGCCGAACTCCAATCGCTGCCGAGCTTCAGCCAGCAGATCTGCACTCCCAGGCCACAATCACGGCCACGATCCTGCTCCACTTCCTGCGGTGGACTCCGCGCAGCTCCATCACTCCCTGACAAGCCGCAGTAACGGTCGCAACACTGCTCCACTCTCTGCGGCGGATCCCGCGCCCACGCGGCTCCATTACTGCCTGACAGGCCACGATAAACGGCCGCGATCCTGCTCCACCTCCTGCAGCAGATATCGCACGATTCTTCCATCCACTGGCAAGATGCCACAGCATCTGCATCCCACTTCCCACGGCAGATTCCACGTGGCACGCCCCAGTGATGGCCACGGCTCCGCTCCACTACTCTTCGCAGTAGATTCCTCCTGACTAAGGGCGGCCCACTACCTGACGGTTACAAACGTCGCCATCAATCCGTTACCTCCCCCACCTATAAAAGGGGGACCCAGATACGTTATTCTCTAAGCTCATTTTTTATCTCAAAACTCTGCTAAATTCTCCGTTCGAGCACTCCATTCTTGTTGAGGCAGAGAACTGACTTGAAAGTCGGAGGGTCTTGCCGGAGCAACCCCACCTCCGGTTTAGACTTCCTTTGCAGGTCCCGACGGCGACCGCGGCTTCCCCAACTCCAGCTTCTCCGGCGCAAGCAGATTTTTGCACCAACAGGATTGGTGCTAGAAGGAGGGCTGTGTCTTCGCAGCACCCTTGTTCTTAAAGGAGTGTTCAACAGAGCCGTCTCCGATCGTCTCCCCGTCACCCACTCCTAATCTTCCCCCGCGAGATCGACTCTCGATGCCTCCGTGCAAGGCGTCCACCCGACGGTCCACGGCCTCCGCGGCCAGATCTCAGGCTCCGGCCTCCCCTCCAGTTTCTCAGCCTCCTCCTCCTCCCCCTCCGGCGGCGGCGGTCAGTGCGGAGCAATTTGACTTGCTGGCACAGCAGGTCAGAGGCCTCGTTGAAGCCGTACAAGCAATGCAGCAGCAGCAACCGCAGACGTCGGCGCATCCGGAAGGGGCATCTCCGGAATGCCAGAACCCGGCGGCGGGGCGGGCCACCTGGGCCAGCCGCCCCATCCTTCCCGGGAAAACAAATCCGAGGGTAGAGAGCCCTCAATCGGATCACGACTCCACCCCTGGAAGATCCCTGCCCCCGTTCTACCAAAGGACCCTCGAGACTCGAAGTCGAGAGGATTTCCTGGACCGGAGGCTCCAGGAGATGAACCGGCGGATTGAAGAACTCCGCCACACGCCCCCCGCTTATGGTGAGGATATTTGCACTGACCCTCCCTTCTCCCAAATGATCATGCAGGAACCGATCCCACCAAACTTCAAGCTTCCCCAGTTCGAAAGCTACGACGGGACTTCAGACCCGGTTGATCATCTGGAGTCCTTCCGGACGATGATATGCTTCACGGCGCTCCTGACGCTATCTTATGCCGGACTTTCCCATCTACTTTGAAGGGAGCGGCGAGGAACTGGTACTCGACTTTGAAGTCAGGTACCATCTTTTCCTTCGATCAAATGAGCCACCAATTTGTGGTCCATTTTGTCAGCAGCCGGTATCCCCGAAAGGGTTCGGAGTCCCTCATCAACATCAAGCAGAGGGAAGGAGAGTCCATACGGGCCTACGTCAACCGCTTTAACATCGCGGCGTTGGAGGTCCGGAACTTGGACCAGTCAGTTGCCATGGCCGCCCTGAAAGGTGGCCTTCAGAAGAATGATCTTTTGTACTCCCTGAAGAAGAAGTACCCCAGGGATTTTGCCGATTTACTGGCTCGGGCTGAAGGATACGCCCGAGCGGAAGAAGCCTTCAAAATGAAGGACGAAGAGACAGCAAGGGAGCGTCAAGCGGGAGATTCGAGTAAGCCCGCAGTTGAGAAAAGGCCAAAGGAAGCCCGCCGCGTTCCCGATCCCCTCCTGGACATAAGCGCGCCCATACTCCACCCCGGGCACGCAGACAGAGAAGCCCAGACCATGGGGTTCGGCGGGGCTCCCCACCAGGGAGATTTCGCAACTACGCCCCCCTCAACGCCTCGAAGGCCCAGGTATTAATGGAGGTCAGGGAGCAGCTCCCTAGGCCGGAGAGGATGCGCACACATCCCGAGAAGCGCAACCCCAACAAGTTCTGCCTCTACCACCGCGACCACGGCCACGACACCGAAGAATGCATCCAGCTCCAGGACGAGATCGAGGAGCTCATTCGGCGAGGTCGACTCGACAGATTCATCCGCCGCAGGCCTGAGGGTAGAGGAGACCGGCCAAGAGCCCTCCCACAGCCTGAACCGCAGAAAAGGGAGGAGCAACCCGGAGACCGGCCTCCCATCGGGACCATCGACTCCATCACTGGAGGGCCTCAAGGAGGAGCGGGAAAACTGTAAATGTATCACTTACGATTTCGCCTTGAATCTAATTTTCTTTCTACCTAATGTGCTCTTCCCACCTGGCATGGATTTGTTACGACTGGATACGACCCCTCCAAAAACCACAGCCATGTCAGGAAAGGAGGAGAATCTTGTCCTGACATGAGCAAAGTCAAAGGCCCAGTTCTTTTAGACCGGATGGGGGGAGAGGCCTTACAACGCCCCAATGTGCCCCCACAGCCCTGTTAGGGACAGGAGGAGAACCTCGCCCTAACTTGAGCAAAGTCAAAGGCCCGATTCTTTTAGACCGGATGGGGGGAGAGGCCTTACAATGCCCTAATGTGCCCCCACAGCCTGTTAGGGACAAGAGGAAAACCTCACCCTAACTTGAGCAAAGTCAAAGGCCCGGTTCTTTTAGATCGGATGGAGGGAGAGGCCTTACAACGCCCTAATGTGCCCCCACAGCCATGTCAGGAACAGGAGGAGAACCTCATCCTGACATGAGCAAAGTCAAAGGCCCGGTTCTTTTAGATCGGATGGGGGGAGAGGCCTTACAACGCCCTAATATGCCCCCACAGCCATGTCAGGAGCAGGAGGAGAACCTCGTCCTGACATGAGCAAAGTCGGAGGCCCGATTCTTTTAGACCGGATGGGGGAGAGGCCTTACAGCGCCCTAACGCGTCCCCACAAACCAGGCTGGTAACGAGAGGAGAACCTCACGCCGGCTCGAGCAAAATGGGAGGCCCGGGCTCCTACGGGAGCCGGGTTCTGTCCACAACGCCGAGGAAGACTCCACCCGGACTCCTACGGGAGCCGGGTTCCAACGCCAAGGAAGACTTCACCCAGACTCCTACGGGAGCCGGGTTCCGACTACAAGGAAGACTTCACCCGGACTCCTACGGGAGCCGGATTCTGACTACAAGGAAGACTTCACCCGGACTCCTACGGGAGCCGGATTCCGACTACAAGGAAGACTCCACCCGGACTCCTACGGGAGCCGGGTTCCACCTACAAGGAAGACTTCACCCGGACTCCTACGGGAGCCGGGTTCCGCCTACAAGGAAGACTCCATCCGGACTCCTACGGGAGCCGGGTTCCAACGCCAAGGAAGACTTCACCCGGACTCCTACGGGAGCCGGGTTCCGACTACAAGGAAGACTTCACCTGGACTCCTACGGGAGCCGGATTCCGACTACAAGGAAGACTTCACCCGGACTCCTACGAGAGCCGGATTTGACTACAAGGAAGACTCCACCCGGACTCCTACGGGAGCCGGGTTCTGCCTACAAGAAAGACTTCACCCGGACTCCTACGGGAGTCGGGTTCCGCCTACAAGGAAGACTCCACCTGGACTCCTACGGGAGCCGGGTTCCGCCTACAAGGAAGACTTCGCCCGGACTCCTACGGGAGCCGGGCTCCAGCCATAACTTCTGCAGCGGGGATTAATGGTGGCGAAACCCGGCCGCCTAACAAGATCGGATGAAGGGAAAAAGCCCCCACCCCCCGACGACATCTACATCAAACAAGTCAAACGACAAGAAAGGTTCAGCAGACAACAATATTAGTGCAGCGCGCGGACGAGGTAACGCAAAATGCTCTTTTCATTTCATTTCCGATATGCACACTACAAGGCCAGGACAACCAAGGAAAGAAGGGCAAAACGAAAAAAAAAAATAACTACATGATAAGACAGAAAGACAAAAGAACTCTAAGGAAGCCCTGCTCCCTCCGGCCTAGAGTTATCTGTTCCGTCCCTTAACCAGGACTGCCTCAGGTTCTCTATTGCTTCTTCTAGTTCTTCCCTCTTCCGCAGCGCGTCCTGGAGCGCCCGACGAAGTTGCTGGCTCTCAGCCTCCGCTTCTCGATGCCTCTTCCACAAAACTTCGGACTCCGCCTCCGCGTCTGCGATGGCCTGCCGCTCAAGTGCCAGTTGGATCTTCACTTGTTGCAGCTCGGCTGTCTTCTCCCCGAGGGAGATAGAAATCTCTTCAACAGTGCCTCTCAGGGCTTGGAGCTCTTCGGAATCTTGGGCGGAAGTAAGCTGTGCCCTATTAGCCAGCTGCCTCTGGAGACGAACGACTTCGTCAGCCATCGTCCGGAATCTCCCTTTATACTCTTCCACTTGCCGGTGCCAGCTGGCCCGCTGCACGTCGTGGCTCATCTCGGCATCTTGAAGCTGCTTTTGAAGGTCAGAGACCTTCTGCGACCACTTCTGTCCATCATCAACCCGAGCCAAGAGTCGGGATGAGTTTCCTTCCAGCTGGCCGATCTTCCTCTTCGCAGCTGACAGTTCCACCTTAAGGGCGCTGATCCTGGCTTCTTGAGCCCAAATTCGGTCGCTGGTGCTCTTCTTGCATTCCTCGAGCTCCTTTGTGAAGTTCGCCTTCCTCTGACTGTAATCCATGATCGCCTTCACATGGAGACTCTGAAAGTGGGCGGCCTCAGCGACGGCTTCAGAATGGCCTTCTCTCGATTTGCGGAGCTCGCCTTCCGTCTTCTTTAACTTCTTCGTCAGGTGAAGGACCTCCTTTTTCAACCGCTGGATTGTCGATTTCAGCGGGACCCCCAGGGGCAAGGGGAGTGCTTCAGCAGGGCACTGCCATCGGAAGGTGAAAGCATCAAAGAACGGCTCATTGCAAGGAGAAAAGCAGAAGAAGGAGGAGGGGGAAGGAGAAGCCATCCACAACAAGAAATTCGACTTTATTGATTGAATAATTTTGAAGACAAACAGAAAGGAAATATGGCGACAAAATAAGGGCACAAGGTCAGAGGTCTCAGACCTTAGGGGCGGGAGGTGGAGAACTCGGTGCGAGGGGTGAGACCGCGGTGGCGGCGGACGAGGGGCCGGCCTCATCTTCAGACTCCTCGAGAAAGCCGAGGTCAAGTTCGGAGAATTTGCTGGCCACCTTCTCTTGGCAGAGCTCGAACCCCTTGGTGAACGCCTCCTGGCCGAACTGGACATTCAGGTCCCTCATCTCCGTGGAGGCCTTGAATTCCTCCACCGCAAGGGCCCTGGCCTCCGAGACCAGAACTGAAGTTTGCTCGACCAAATGGGCGACCTCGGCCTCCGCCTTCCTCGCCGACTCCTCCAAGATCCGTCTCTCCTCTTCCCGGGCTTGTCTCTCCTCTTCCCGGGCTTGCCTCTCTCTTTCCAGGGCCTCCTGAAGGGCGACTACTTCGACCATCTTCGCTTGGAGGCGAGCAACCCGGCTTGGTAGCATTCCTCCGCCTGAAGGAGGTCCCTCATGCGGCTCGTCGCCTCGACATAGGCGAAGAGCTGGTGCCCAATCTGCAAGGACGGATAGAGAATTACGACAAAGGCCGAGTGACCGTGTAAATAAATATCCACTTACCTCGAGGAAGGACCCCAAAGAGTCCCAAGCCCGCTGCTCAAGATCGGCGCGATCGATCCTCTCCACGACGTTGGACAGGATGCAGCCGTCGAGCAGCCGCCTGATCAAGTCCCTATCGTTGAAGGGATTCTTCGATCCCTCCTCGGAGCAGACGGACTCGTCTACAGCAGCTCTGTGGCTACTCGCCCTGCGAGCCATCGATTTTCTCCTCCCCGCGGCGGGCGCCTCCGTGGAGTGAACCCCGGAGCGGGGGCCCCAGTCGGCGGGCTCCTCGAGGAGGCCCGGGGAGCCACTGGCTCAGCATCTGAAGGAATGTCGATGGCCGGGGCCGCCTGGACGGGCACAGCCAAGCTCGTCTCCTCCGCCCTGGCCCTCTTCGCCGATCCAGAGGCCGTCGCGCCCTTTCTCTTCTGAGCTCTCATGCCCCTGGCGAGCATCCGCGTTGCTTCGGCGTCCATTGCTAAAAAAAAAAAAAAAAAAAAAAAAAAAAAAGAAGAAAGAAAGAAAAAGAAGAGAGTGGGAAGGAAAAAGAAGTAAAGAGAAGAAGAAGAGGAAGGCAAGAAAAGAAAAGATAAGACAAATACTCGCTGGATCCTGGGGGCTCAGACCGATGTTGAAAAGAAGCTGCTCCCTCAGAAGATTAGGAAGGGAAGGAGCGGGATAAGTTAGAAGCTTCTGGGCGGCTTGGAGGTCGTCCTCCCCCAGGCTGGGAGCCCGACGGACGGAATCCCTCAGAAAACCCCAAGGGGGCAGGCCCAGTTCCAAGGTCGGGCAGTGGATGAAGAGGTATTTCCCCTTCCAATTGTGAATCGAAGAAGGGGCGCCCTTCAGCAACCCCTTCTTACCAAACTGGGGGGAGAAGTACCACCAGTCCTTCACCGAAGGATGGCATTTGAAGGTATAAAAATGCCTGAACAAGGAGAGGGACGGCTGAACCTGAATATGTGGCAGAGGGAGAGAAACCCTATCAAAAACCTAAAGGAATTCGGGGCCACGGAAGCGAGAGAAATGTCCAAGAAGCGAAAGAAGGCAGCGACAAAGGCAGGAAGCGGAAGCGGAGTCCGGCACGGAATGCTTCCTGATACAAACAGAAGCGACCGGAAGGAGGAGTGCTGGCCCGGTCAGAGGGGCCAGGTAGCTCCAGGTCGTACTCCGGAGGAACCCCATACTGAACCCTTATCAGAAGGAGTTCCTCCGAAGTCGACGAACATGGAATAGCGCCCGGTGCGAAAACCGGGTGAGGCCCAGCCCCGGACGCGGGTTCGTCCACAGAGATAGGGACCTGGGGGTTTGAAGCAGAAGAACTCTCGAAACTGCCGGGAGCTGAAGAGCCAGAGGACATTTTGAGTAGTTTCGAAGGGAGGATCTAAAGGACCCTAAAAAGACGGACCGAAAGGGGAACGGGAGGCCGAAAGCTAACTCAGAGGGACGCACAAAAGTAATGATGAGAGGAGAAGCCCCTAGGCGGTGAGAGGAAGGTTGGCACTAACCTATATTACTCTGAGGGACCTGGGGGATGAGAAACGGGAGGCGCCTACGGCTCGAGAAGACGATCACTAAAGCAGGGCTCTCGAAGAGAAGACAGACACCAGCGAAAATTCAGGAATGGAGTAGGACGCCTAAAGGAGGGAGGACGGGTTTAAATAGACCCGGGATCCGACGCCATAATGATCGCAAATCCCCCAGGCCAGTCCGCATCCGACACGTGTCCCACTCCCCCTGGCAGACGGCTAAAAGCGGCTGACGGTTGGCAGGATCATAATTGCACCGTACCTAAGCCAGAGTACCTGCGGGATTTTTGAAGCATCCTCTCGTACCGCTCCAATTCGAAAAGACTCCGGCATGCGCACATTTAATGCCAAAATATCCGGAGGCGGCAGTGCGCAGGATTCGAAGGGACGGTTTCGGCTGTGCCCATCTCTCTCTGTGTACTTCCTTCGTTTGAAAGTCAAACTCGAAAGTAGGGGGACTGGTGTTGGGTATAAAATACCCACAGCCGAAATCCTCAGCGGAATCGACTACCAACAGTTACGAGTAGCTCCGTTCGGACTCCTACGGGAGCCGGGCTCCGCCGCCGACATCGACTGCAGGACAGCTCCGCCCAGACTCCTACGGGAGCCGGGCTCCGCCGCCGACATCGACTGCAGGACAGCTCCGCCCAGACTCCTACAGGAGTCGGGCTCCGCCGCCGACATCGATTACATGACAGCTCCGCCCGGACTCCTACGGGAGCCGGGCTCCGTCACCGACAACTCCAACAGTTACGAGCAGCTCCGCCCGGACTCCTACGAGAGCCGGGCTCCACCGCCGACATCGATTACATGACAGCTCCGCCCGGACTCCTACGGGAGCCGGGCTCCGTCACCGACAACTCCAACAGTTACGAGCAGCTCCGCTCGGACTCCTACGGGAGCCGGGCTCCGCCGCCGACATCGACTGCAGGACAGCTCCGCCCGGACTCCTACGGGAGCCGGGCTCCACCGTCGACATCGACTGCAGGACAGCTCGCTAGGACTCCTACGGGAGCCGGGCTCCACCGCCGACATCGACTACATGACAGCTCCGCTCGGACTCCTACGGGAGCCGGGCTCCGTCACCGACATCTCCAACAGTTACGAGCAGCTCCGCCCGGACTCCTACGGGAGCCGGGCTCCGCCGCCGACATCGACTGCAGGACAGCTCCGCCCGGACTCCTACAGGAGCCGGGCTCCACCGCCGACATCGACTGCAGGACAGCTCCGCCCGGACTCCTACGGGAGCCGGGCTCCACCGCCGACATCGACTGCAGGACAGCTCCGCCCGGACTCCTACGGGAGCCGGGCTCCACCGCCGACATCGACTACATGACAGCTCCGCCCGGACTCCTACGAGAGCCGGGCTCCATCACCGACAACTCCAACAGTTACGAGCAGCTCCGCCCGGACTCCTACGGGAGCCGGGCTCCACCGCCGACATCGACTGCAGGACAGCTCCGCCCGGACTCCTACGGGAGCCGGGCTCCACCGCCGACATCGACTGCAGGATAGCTCCACCCGGACTCCTACGGGAGCCGGGCTCCACCGCCGACATCGACTACAGGACAGCTCCGCTCGGACTCCTACGGGAGCCAGGCTCTGTCCTCAGCATCGATCGCTGGTAAGTCTCGTCCGGACTCCTACGGGAGCCGGACTTTGCCTTTGGCTTTAATTGCAGGAAGACTCCGCCCGGACTCCTACGGGAGTCAAGCTTCATCCTCAGCTCCGACAGCTGCCAGTAGCCTCCGTCCGGACTCCTACAGGAGCCAGACTCTGCCAACAACATCAACTGCAAGCGGACTCCTACAGGAGCCGGACCTCTCCTTCGACTCTAATCATGGGGGGACTTCGTCCGGGCTCCTACGAGAGCCGGACTCCATCTTCAACTTCGACAGCCACAGACAGGCTATGTCCGGACTCCGTCCGGACCCCCACGGGAGTCGGGCTCCACCCACGACCCCGATCGCAAGGAGGACTCCACCCGGATCCATACGAGGGCCAACTCCAATCGCTGCCGAGCTTCAGCCAGCAGATCTGCACTCCCAGGCCACAATCACGGCCACGATCCTGCTCCACTTCCTGCGGCGGACTCCGCGCAGCTCCATCACTCCCTGACAGGCCACAGTAACGGTCGCAACACTGCTCCACTATCTGCGGCGGATCCTGCGCCCACGCGGCTCCATTACTGCCTGACAGGCCACGATAAACGGCCGCGATCCTACTCCACCTCCTGCAGCAGATATCGCACGATTCTCCCATCCACTGGCAAGACGCCGCAGCATCTGCATCCCACTTCCCACGGCAGATTCCACGTGGCACGCCCCAGTGATGGCCACGACTCCGCTCCACTACTCTTCGCAGTAGATTCCTCCTGACTAAGGACGGCCCACTACCTGACGGTTACAAACGTCGCCATCAATCCGTTACCTCCCCCGCCTATAAAAGGGGGACCCAGATACGTTATTCTCTAAGCTCATTTCTTATCTCAAAACTCTGCTAAATTCTCCGTTCGAGCACTCCATTCTTGTTGAGGCAGAGAACTGACTTGAACGTCGGAGGGTCTTGCCGGAGCAACCCCACCTCCGATTTAGACTTCCTTTGTAGGTCCCGACGGCGACCGCGACTTCCCCAACTCCAGCTTCTCCGGTGCAAGTAGATTTTCGCACCAACAAGACATATATGGGGTATTCTGGATATGGTGGAGTGTGTATGAATGTTGTGAGTGGTCAATATGAAATCGATCACTCTTAGTAAGAGAGATCGTATCCTGTGTATTCTCAATCCTAGATGACTCAAAAAAGTTTTTTGGCCAAAAGCAGGAAGGAGATTAGAAAGAGTTTCTAAGCTTCTTCATTGGAGTCATCATTGGTTAATTGAGAATTGATATGAATATGTATTTGAGTTTGACATGATTCCATACTTATGAACATATTCACGGTGCAAGGATGATCGAAAGATTGAATTGCACGGTAATTTACCACTGAAGGGTAGATTTGATATTTTCATTAAATTTTAATCTTTTGGGTAGTCATGATACATTGCTAAATGTCAATCTTGATTTATAAATTTTTGATTGAATTAAAGAGTTTAATTCGATCGTCAATTAGAAAGGATTCTAATTGTTGAACTCGGATTAGCTCGATTGGACCTAAATCGATTAGATTGAAATCTAATCAAATTTGATCAACTTATATCCGGACCTACTGTAAGATAGATGTAGAACCCAATGGATTATACACATATAAAAATTAGCCAAGGACCCTTTTGAAAAAGGTTGATTGGAATTTTGGATTCAATAAGGGTTTCGATAAGCATGCTAGCATGTGTGAAAACCCTTGCTCCTTTGGAGACCAATTTGGTCCCATCCCTTGCTAATTAGCTAGCCTAATTTGGTAGACATTTGCATCAGATTATATCACCTATAAGAAGCCTAAATTGGGGCATCACATCTCATGTTAACACCAATTATGAAGGGTCCAAGTTGTGGTGGACTCTTGGTGCAAAACAAGTTCTGCGTACAAGTATTGGCGTGGGGAAAAGAAAAAATATTATTTTTTTATGAAATTAAAATATGTGTGGTAGCCTATATCACCTTCCATCCTCTAGTACATATCTCAAAGCATAATATATATTTTTTTTGAAATTTTTGGGGAAGAGAAAAAATTAGAAAAAGAAGGATGTCTCGCACATGCGCACAAAAGCGTCGCATCTCTCTGTGATTTAGAGAGTCCTTCTCCTTAGTAAATGCTTTCATATTGGAACAAGTTTTAGTGATAATGTTTATAATTTGATAATATATTTTTGATAATTTTTCTGGAATTTTTTGAGACTTATCTGGATGCCAAATGGATGCCATAAGTTGGTCCTAATGCCTGCACATGTGGTGATCAGCACTCGCATGAAGAGGTGCGAGAATAGCATCCTTCCATGAGAATTGTATCACCATTTTTAATTTTCTAGAATCTAGATTGAATCCCTAATCCATGTGGATTTTTGAGGATTTTTTTGATTTGAGAAGGGATGTGAAAACATCCCTTCTTTAGTTGCACGCACGCAGACCAGGGTGCTGATCGACGTATCATGGATAAGAGTCCTTCTGCTTGAAGAAACTCTTATCTCTAATAATCAGATCAAATATACCTTTTGGATAAGGTATGTCCTCTCTTTTGGCATCCCTCTGGTGGCTATAAATAGGCCAGGGTGCTGGGTATCCGATGAATCTAAGAGGGGTTTCTAATTTCTCTCCTATTGCTCTCCTTTCTTTCTTACAACCTATCTTAGTTTTAGGACAAGGCTTAAGGATTTAAGACAAAACTTTATCTGGTCCTAATAAGGGTTGTAAGGGTTCTAAAGAAGGAGAATCAGAAGTCCAAAGAAGGTTCTAAGTGGGTGAGGTCAAGTTCTTGAAAAAACATGATTGGTACGAGGCTAGTCGAGTTCTAGGGGCTAGAACTCTTGAAGCATGGTGAAGAAGGAGCACTGTCTTTGGTTCAATTTTCATGTGGATCACCATTGGAGGGCAGACACTTGAACTCCTTATAGAAATTGAGATTAGCACTACAGGTATTCTTCTTATCCTAATTTATATTTATTATGCTTTGATTATTATAGTCAAGAGTTTCTGGGCATTAGGGCTTCCAGTGCATTGAGTGTTTTGAATGAAAATTTTAAACACCTAACCCTTCCGCTGTGCCACCAGAACCCAACAGTTAAATGGACTTGACTCGAGCTAACCCATTAACCTATGAGTTATGAAATTAATGCCTTAAATCTTTGTTTCTCAAATCTAGATCACTTAATTCTTAATTCAATTTTAGGCTGATATGGGTTCGGATTCGATGTTTGAAAATAATTTTTAATTTTATAAAATATTTTTACAATCAATTATCTAATGATCAAAACTTTAATTTCAGATCTAATATATATTATTTCAGATCTAAAATAAAATTTTAAAATTTTTTTCATTGTTCATCATCATGAAAGAGATCGCGCAGCACCCCTACACGACTTAGGAGATCCCATCGAATGAGTAAATAAGATAGTAAAATCCTGATTTCTCCTAAGATCGGACGGTTATGAGGATCTATCCAATTAGATTACTATACTACTTAGATTCAAAATTAACTATTTAGATTTAATCTAAATAATTAAAATCAGATTATATGCAAAAAATTCATGCCATAAGAAATCTGGCTCTGATACCATATGAAGGAAAAATGGATAGTTCAAAACATGTATTTTTAAAATTTTACAGCAGAATAATAAAAAATTAAATATTTTAATCTTCTAAATATATCTTAGATTAGATTTAAATAATCATTAAGGATCTATAATATGAAAAGTTTACATATAAAATCCAAAATAAAATAGAAAACTGCATCAATCACATCGATGCTCTGAATTTGATCTAACCTTTAGATTATGTCAATAGAGTTCAAAACTCATCATCTTTTCATAGATTGATGATCTTCACTACTGATAAGAATGGTATGAAGCTCTCGCTAATGCTGAGCATCCATACAAGCATCCGACCTCTACGGATGGTCCATACGAAGCCCCTCAGACCAATCAGCCCTCCGCTGGAGTGCTAGCTCGCACAGTCAGCTTCTGATGGTAGATCTGACTTGATCTCCTTCTTCGATCACCTCAAACCTTTTTGATGTCGAAGATGGATCAAAGAAAGATATTGGATCATAGAGAAAATTTAGATGAAGACTCTCTTCTCTTTGGTTTTTTCCTCACACAAAAACTTAGAACAGTTTTAGGTCGCTCACCCAAGAGGAGAACGGTCTACTCTTTTGTTCATGCCAAGGAGGAAGGAAACCCACCCAATCCTCATATCCCAAAGAATTATTATTGACCCTCTTTCTCTCTTATATCTCATGGTGAAGAGCTCTCTTCTCTTGGCATACAAAATTATGGTCTTTTTATGGTTGTCACACAAATTAGATAAAATAGGATAAGGGCTGGATTTTGTTGCAATTCAAACTCTTTTGAATCTCAATTTGACTCCAACATTTTCTCACCCTTATCAAACTTAAAGAGGGACTTATCAAAGAAAATTAAGCATAAAAATCAATTGGAAAGACCTCCTTTTTTCATACACAATAGACCCCTTCAAAAGTAGCCAACGTGTGGAAGGATATGGATAAGGTTTTAAGTTGAAATTCAAACTAATTTAAATTCAAATCAAAACCAACCAATTTCTATCCTTAATAAGTGATAAAAGAAGAATTGTTTATTAATTTTCTCATGTACAAACTGATTTTGTATGGTGAGAAAAGGCATGAGATAATTTAGGTGGCGTAAGGGCTAGAGTCCAACTCATTGGGGACTCTAGGGTTTAACCAATTAGATTTCTTTCAAATCCAATCCAATTAGACTCAAATAAAATATGATAAATTTAATCTAATTAGGCTCTTATAATTTTAATTAAATTTGATCAAATCAATAAATTAATTGAGCCACAGATCTAATCAAATCAAGATCATTTTTCTTTTATCGATTAGGTCATCTCATAACCTAATCAGACTTGACCTGATTGAATCAAATTCAATCAGACTTGATCCAGACTTTAATACTCAATCAAATTGAGCTAATTAGTAATCTAATCACTAATTAATCCTCCATTAATGATAGAGTTCAAGTCTAGTGGGACTCTTCAGTAGAGTCCCCGTCAAGTGGGACTCTTCACCAGAGTCTCCATTGACTAGAACTCTTCAAATTAGCTAAGTGATCGGAGAGAAATTTTTAATGTATATGACCCCATAGGTTCGAACCTAAGCTGGTAGCACAGAAATTGATTCTTTTATCAATCGGTGTGACCATCTAGCAATGGTATCCGACGTCTAGATAGGTCGAAAGTATGCTAAGCAACACTCAAGATCTTATTTGATTATAGTTACCGTATAATTCATCCCTTTGACCCAAATACTCAAGGTGACCTAGGGTTTAACTTTCAACCATGATATAGTCATCCACGTTGTATTTCAATTATCAAAATTCATCACATAGATTACCCCAACCAAGATGTTACTGAATTAAAACACACTGATACATTAACTCCTACTTATTCAGAGGGGTCAATTTCATCTTGACTCACACACCGACTTTACAAGTACTTGACTATGCCCAAAAATCTTTCATCATAAAATTAAAAATTCAGGTAGTCCGACACCAAAGCATAGTGAGTTGCTTGCAAGTCACCATGGTGATCTCAGATCAGAGGGACACTTATACCTATATCCCTTTGGAGTGACTCTTCACAATAGAGTGCTTCGGAGTTGGTCACTTCAGTGAAATGTACTCTTATATTTCACCTGCATGCCATACCAGCATCTCCATGCTCCTTGGTTAAGAGGACAACCAACCTATATGGCACATAATGACCTACACTTGATATGTCTATCATCCTAGTAATAGCATATCATTTGGTTGCGAACTCATTTAAATACTAAATAATATATCCTCTTATATCGAATCAAATAGTCCTAAGAACTTCATCACATAACAGGAGTTCAAAATGAGATGTATACAATGATGAAAAATAAAATAATATTTATTAATTCAATAATTCATATACAATTACAATGATAAGCACAACCGTTAATAAGCTGACGATTGACTTTGGGACACAATTTTCAACAACATCATGCTTGAATGAAAAATAAACTTGTTCTTTTATTGATCAAATCAATGTATAAAGTATAAAATTATGTCTTAAATTTATTATAATGTGTCAGCCATATTGGCTTCTAGGATATACATCTAGCAAATTCAATCCTTCAAAAATTCACTAACTCTTTTAGTGAATGCAAATATTACAACTTTTGCATTGATTTAATCATCAACCAAATTGATAATTAATTTCTATTATAATTCATAATCACAAGTCAATCATCTGATCAGTCAAAAGTTTCTTATGTGTGTGACCCCATAGGTTCTATTCTGTCTGGTAGTAAGGTATATTATGATCTCTATCATAATATCATCGAAACTTTTTTCAATAGGTTGAAACCATTCTAACTCTATCCATCAAAGATCATCAATCATCAAGATAATGCTTATGAGCCCCATAATCCATTAGTGACACCTAGCAATATGTAGTGGCAACCTAGTAGAATAAAATATGATAAACCTCTAGATGCAGTTAATGTGTGATACAGTCTTCTATCTGAGTCTGATAGATGGAGGTCATAGATAACTCATCAAATCCATCGTCAATCATATGTAAAATTTATTTGACTCGAGTTCATACTATGAATATCCATGGAAACTCTTTTCCATCAATCATACTGCCTTGGCCAAGGACTTTTGAACTCAATTTCATAAATCACATAGGACTACTTCTTTCTGGTAGGATCAATAGATCCCATCTAGATAGACATGCTGCTCCTACAATAGACCAACTATTGCCAACATCTACTATAAGGACTCATTGAGGTTATGTTTATATGTAGTCAAACTTCAGCAGCCTCACTGTGAGCAGCTATAGCACCACAAGTTAAAGGACCAATCACACTACTGCAACATCGAGAAAGTCACTAATGAGTGAGCAGACATTCATGTGACTTTTCGTATTGGTCACGCTCAATGCTAGTTATTTTCTAACAATCATCTGCATTCTCGCTCCAGTGTCCCTACACTATAGACTCAAACTCATCTATTCAGAGGAAGCAATCCATGCACCAATCTATATAGATCATTCACTATCCCTGTGATAATCCTATAATCAGGAGCAATTTTAGAATTAACCATCAATGACACATAACTCAAATTCTCAAAACTCTTTTAGAATATGTATCATCATCTTATTAATCCCTCGAATGATTCATGGGCACATACATCATGAATGGAATTAAAACTATTGAAAAATATATCCTAAAGTCAATCGTCAGCCTGTTAATGGTTGTGCTAATTGATGTAATTGTATATGAATTAATTAATAAAATATTTATTTGATAATTTTTATCATAAGCTTGTACATCTTCTATATCAAACTTCTATGTTATGATGAAGGTCCTTAGGACTATTTTTAATCGATAAAAGAGGATTCATTGTTTAGTCCTTAAATGAGTTCGTGATCAAATGATATGCTATTACTAAGACGATAGACATATCAATTGTAGATCATTGTGTGCCATATAGGTTGGTTGTCTTCTTAACCAAGAAGCATGGAGATGCTGGTGTGGTATGTAGATAAAATATAACAGTACATTTTACTGAATGTGATCAACTTCAGAGTACTCTGCTGTCAAGAGTCACTATGAAGGGATATGGGTATAAGTGTCCCTCTGACCTGATATTACCATAGTGACTTACAAACAACTCACTGTGCTTTGATGTCAAACTATCTGAATTTTTAATTCAAGGTCAAAAAGTTTTTTAGCACAGTCAAGTACTTATAAAGTCAGTGCGTGAGTCAAAATAGAATCCACTCCAAGAGATTGGAGAGAATGCTTTATGTTTTAATTTAGTAAGATCTTGGCTAGGACAGTCCTTGTGAGGAGTCACAGGATTTATTAGGTTGAGACACATAATGGATGTATTGTTAAAAGTTAACAGTTTAAACTCCAAGCCATCCTAGCATCAAAGGTCAAAGGGATGAATTATATGATAACTATATCCAAGTAGATTCTTGAGTGTTACTTTGCATACGTTCGGCCTATCCGAACATCGG
This sequence comes from Elaeis guineensis, assembly GCF_000442705.2. Taxonomy (NCBI): domain Eukaryota; kingdom Viridiplantae; phylum Streptophyta; class Magnoliopsida; order Arecales; family Arecaceae; genus Elaeis; species Elaeis guineensis. Next base: position 26,856,927 of record NC_026003.2, read on the forward strand.
ATATCATTGCTAGATTGTTACTTCAATTGGTATAAAAATCTATTTCTGTGCTACTAGCTTAGGTTCAAACCTATGGGGTCATACACATTAGAAGTTTCTCCCTGATCAAATGGCTAATTTGAAGAGTCCCACTGGACTGAAACTCTAGTGAAGAGTCTCCACTAGACGGGGACTCTGGTGAAGAGTCCCACTGGACTGGAGCTCTATCATAAGTGAAGGATTAATTAGTGATTAGATCACTAATTAACTCAATTTGATTGAGCATTAAAGTATGGATCAAGTCTGATTGAATTAGATTCAATCAGGTCAGGTCTGATTAGGTTATGAGTAACCTAATCAATAAGAGAAAAATGATCCTAATTTGATCGGATCTATGGCTTAATTAATTTATTGATTTGATTAGATTTAATTAAAATTATTAAAATCTAATTAGATTAAATTTATCATATTTTATTTGGATCTAATTGGATTGGGTTTGAAAGAAATCTAATTGATTAAACCCTAGAGTCCCAAATGAATGGGACTCTCTCCCTTGCGCCACCTAGAAACACTCACCCTTTTCTCATCTCACAAAACCAGTTTATGCATGAGAAAATATGATGCTAAACCCCTTTTAGTCACCCTCTTTGAAGTGGATTAGGTTTGTTTTAAATTGAATTCAAAGGGTTTGAATTTGAACTCAAAAACCTATCCCTATCATCCCACTCGCCAGCACCTTGTAAAGGAGCCTATTTTATGCGACAAAAGGAGAAGCTCCCATATGTTTTCCATGCCCAAAATCCTTTGGTAGGTCCCTCTTTAAGTCAGATAAGAGTAAAAAAAAGTTAGAGTTAAATTGAAATTCAAAATAGTTTGAATTGCAACAAACTCCAGCTTTTATCCTATCTAACCTGATTTATGTGACAACCATAAAAAGCTCACTTTTTTGTGCTCCAACTACTCTGAGACTTTTCACCATGTGATACCATAGGGAAAGAGGGGCCAAATACCTTTCTTGGGGCATGAGGTTTGGGTGGGTTTCTATCTTCTTTGGTGTGAACAAAGAAGGAGACCGATCTCCTCTCGGGTGAGAGACCTAGAACTGTTCTAAAATTTTTGGGTGAGGAAAAACCAAAGAGAAGAGAGTCTTCATCTACCTTTCCTATACCATCTAGCATCCTCCTCTGATCCATCTTCGATATTGAAAAAATTTGAGGTGATTGAAGAAGGAGATCAAATCAGATCCGCCATTAGAAGCCGACTGTACGAGTTAGCACTCCCACGGAGGGTTGATCGGTCTGAGGGCTTCGTGTAGACCATCCGTAGAGGCCGAATGCTTGTGCGGCTGTGAGTGACCAGAGAGGACTTCCAAATTTATGTTCTCGATCATGGAGTTTGACTATCCATTCTCAAGTATTGGGTTCGAAACCCTGATAGTAGAAGATTTACTAAATGTTGATTTTTAGTTCATATGCTTATTGTTTTAAATTCAGATTTTCATGCATATAAATTCATGTCATAAATCTATTTGTAGAATTTTAAGATCATATCTCATATATATATTTATAGATTAAATAGTTTAATCTAATATTTTTTGCTGTAAAAATTTTTGAAATATATGCATGAAACCCCTGCGCATCACAACAAAAACTACCTATTAAGTACAAAATCGTATTCTAGAAATATGATATGCATCAGATAAGATTGACTTCTAGGACATACATCCAACAATCTCTCACTTACACTAAAGTCAATTTGCCATATATCTAAGCCCCATCTTCTTAAGACAGGCTTCGATCTTCGACTGACTAAGTGATCACTTGATCAGTGGGTCTACCACATCTCATATGGAGTATACTCTTTGCACCTCTGTATATTTTTACTTGAGGTAGTCACGTATACTGCTCCTCTATGTGCTTAGCTTTGAGTGAGACCTTGGCTCCTTAGCAAAGGCTATGGGTCATTGTCTTTACGATATAATGTCACGATATCTGATGGTATACATCGAGTTTTGCAACTAACATAAGATCCAAAATACATCCTATACATCTACAACATATTCAGCTTCCATTGATCGGTTGCTTGGAATCCTTCCAACATATTGAATTAACATTGCACAAGAACACACCCTGATAAAGATATTCTATCATCAACATCAGAAATAATGTTTGAATTGATGTATCCTCCCACTCTTAGTTTTGATTCTTCTCCAAAGATTAGGAACAACCCTTAGTGCTTCTTAAGTACTTAGGAATACTTTCATAGCAATCCAGCACTTCTAGCTTGGATTTGACTGATGTCTGCTCGTGACACTCATAGCAATGGCTATATCAAGTCGAGTATATAGCATGGCATACTCCTATGCCCAAGAGGGTAGCAGACCTCTCTTAGAGATTTCTATGCGGAACTCTTTCAGTATCTTCTCTATATACTTTTCTGTAAAAACCCAAACATTCTCTTAGATCTATCTCTATAGATCTTTATATTCCAAGAATATGGGATACTTGCCCTAAATTTTTTGTGAAGAATTTTATATACGACTACATTTTAACCGATATCAGTATGGGACACTCCCATTGAACTTCATGTAATCACATGATTCCTCTTTATTATTGATGAGTTCAAACAATTTGATCACATTATTGAAATGAATGTTTCAACTCTGAGATACTTACTTAAATCCATATATGGATCTTAGGAATTTGTGATCTCCAGCACTAGAAGTGAAATCCATAGTTTGCTCCATAAAGATATCTTCTCAAGATATCCATTGAGGAATACTATCTACACATCTAATTCTCGACGTCGGTATCCAACATCATCTCGTCGTAGGTTTTGGGATCATCTCTATATTCCCTTTCTCCCATGAGAAATATTTTTTCTATATCCTCTGTAAGCATACCAAGTACCCTTCATAAAGATGAGAGATCATACTTGATCTTTGAGGTGGAAGAGGTGCTACATGTAATGGCTCATCATGAATAGATTTTATAGATCCTATGACTCGTTGCTCTCAGAGACTCTCTCTTTAAGCTTATCTTCCCATTATCTCCATCTAGAATAAACTATTTTTTGATAGCATGATAGGTCACAATCACATTATGATTCTTTGGGAAGCAAAGTAGTATCTCAAACTCTTTAAAATACCCTGATGAAATGAGTTCTCATAGACCTAGCCTCTAACTTGTCCTGCCTGCTGTGCTTGACATGAGCTAGACATTCCTAAATCTTGATATGATCAAGACTCGATTTCTTACCATACCATATCCCATATGATGTGGAAAGAGCAGATTTAGAGGAGACCTTAGTCAATATGTAAATTTAAAGCATGTCCCTAAAGAAATAAAGATAATTAGTAAAGTTCATCATGGATCGGACCATATCTCATACAACCCTTTTCTTCCTCTTAAAATCTCATTGAGCTGAGGTTTACAAGAAGGGTCCATAGTGAAACTATGCCATTTTTCTTGAGATAATCAAGAAATTTCCTACTTAGGTATTGCATCTTTGATTTAATTGAGGTCCTTTTAGGATTTTTTTGATTTATTTTTTTACTTCACATCTGAATTTTGAACTTTTCAAAGATATCAAATTTGTATCTCATACACACATCTATATCATGACTAATCATCGATATAGGTAGTAAAGTAGAGATAATCTCCTTTGACCAGCACATCAAATATACCGTACATATCAAATGTGTATAAGGACAAGTATATTAGTGGTGCCTTCTCTTATCCCCAAAGGGCAATTTGGTCATTTATCCTCAAAGAGATAATACACAGATTAGATATGACTCAACAGTCAATAAGCCCCAGAGCCTATATTTCTTAAGTCTATAAATTATTTCTTCTCCTTTATGATCTAGCCTAAGATACCACATATACTTCAAGTTTATCTCAACTATGGATCTCTCAGATCTAATGACACTCACTATTTGCTCAAATAAATTCACAGATGTATCATCATGCAAATGATAGAGACTGTCTCTAAGAACTAAATCCAAACAGTAGTCCTGGAGGTTAGGTGCCTACGACGACAGCAACAACTCTTGCTTTATTGCCGACTCGAAGGGTTACTTCACCTTTCCCTCAGCCCTTTACATTCCCTTGGACCTTATACTAAAATGCATAAACAAGCACTAGAGTCTAATACTCAATTGGGAGAAGAGGAAACCATAAGGATAGTTTTGAACAATTTTGACATGCCTTCCCAAGGTGTGTGTTTTTCTTTAGTCTCTTCAGGTATGTACCTCTGAACTTTTCAAGGTCCCTTAGTTACCAGCATTTTGACAAATCTAGATAAGGAGCTATCATGGTTATTCATATGGTAGTTTATCATAAACTATTCATACAAATTAGGAAGGAATTGTAGGATCAAATCTACTAGTAATTCCTTGTGCATGGTCATGTCAAGCTCTCAAGCTCCTTAATGTCCTTGATTATTGTCAAACAATGATCATGGACTGACTGTCCATCGCACATTTCATACGCTATGTGACTCTGATTACCTCATAACTTTTACAGATGAATGAGCATGTCATTGGCAGTGTACATGTCTTCATGCATGCATTGAAGTTCATCACGCATGGACTCTAATTTATAGCATATATCTCTATTGTCATTATCCATCCATTTGTCAAGTATAGCTCATTGACTATGGATTGGATGGACAATAATATAGGGATAACCTGATCGAGAACATGACTTAATTTTTAAAACTAAAAATAATTCTTAGATTTTTGAGCCAGTCTATATAATTGGTTTCAGTTAAATGGTTGATATCTAGGATTCGAGCTAGAGGATTAAAAGCTAATATAGTAAATCACAGAGAGTAAAGATTCTAATTAGATATTTATATTTATTTTATAATTTATTTTAAAAATTTTAAAAAATAAGTAGGCTCCCACTATTTTATCAGATCTCTCACACACTTTCGATGGAGAAATGAAAATCCTAATGCAATAACTGAATTTTTAATGGATGTTGTGGTCCCACCAATGCTATGCACCTCACCTAATAGTTATTGATAACACGCACACTGATGCACAGATAACTCTTTACCCAGATGCTTCTTTAAGTATGTTGCAGCAACTTGGTCTCTAAGTTATATAGGCTCACCTAACAGTTATTGATCACATTTCTTAGTTAAGCTCGATCCACCATTCACAAGTAGATGTAAAGCCATCATTGGATCCCTCACCTAACAGTTATTAGGCCCAACCATATCTTTATCTTATAGAAACTCTTTACTAATAGAGTGGTTACATATTTTTGATGCAACTGAACCATTGTGACCAGTCGAGAATAATCAATGCCAGTAACATGCCCGCACATCTATAAAGATGAAAGATCGATAGGCTTAATATTTATGAAAAGATTTAATTTTAGGTCTCATCTAATTAGTCATCAAATGACTGATCTAATTGGCATGGGCTAGACCAAACTATCGAGTAACTATATTCAAGACTCAATCTTCCAAATTGGTCAGATAAATAAAGATCGATGGGGGTCTCCTGTTGCTTTCTTTGGACACCAATAAATTGACCAGATCAATGAATAGAACCAATTAAATAACCATCTTTCAATTACTTATCTTAGACACCAATTGATCAATTGGTCCAAATAGGTTAGCTGAAGCGAATCAAGCTCAAATCATCGAGCTGAATTAGGTCCTTAGGTTAATTAATTCTATATATGGATATCAATTGATTCGATCAACAATAATAGTATGATATTAAGCTCAATTGACCTGATCTTAATCAACACTTAACTTGATTTGATCAACCGCTAAATCGATTTAGACCTATTATGATCTAATAAAAAACTATAGGTATAATCCAATTACATGACCTAATTTGATCTATCCATGACTAATCTCTCATGGACAAACACTAATTTATTTTTAGATCTAAATTCTTTGCATGAAAAGTAAGTTTTTGATCTCAAAATATTTTTCAGATCATGCATGCAATCATATATCACATATATGAATAGATTTAGGTCATGAAAACTAATTTTAGATCTAAACATGTGATCACATATCACATATATAAACAAAATTTAGATCATACAAACTAATTTCAGACCTGAGCATGCTTTCATATATCATATATATGAATCAAAATCAGATCTTGAAATTATTTTCAGATCTAAATTAAACAGGTATACATCTCATGTATAATTAAAAATTAGATTTTAAAAAAAATTTTCAAAAAATGTATGTTATTTTCATACATATGAATCCGTGGCTCTGATATCATGGTTAGAATTTTATAGGTGCTCATGCATGTAGATTTCAAAAAAAAAAATTTAAAATCAAAATGCAGTAGAATAATAGATTAAAACACTTTCAATCTAATAACATACATTCATCATATGAAGACACCTAAAAGATCTATTTATATGTAGAAATAACATAATCTGATTTTTAATCTAAAATAAATATGTGATCGGATCGCATACTTGTTTCACTTTTTCTTCTTCAGATTTGGATCTTCATCACACATCGATCCTCACTTGCAAAGCAATGATCTTGGATATCTTCTACAGGTCTCTTGAAGCCGTATAAGCATTTGACCTCTACGAGTATCCATACAAGGCTTTGATCTGATCAGAAGCCTTTGATCTCACTGGGGTGCTAGTTCCTTTATAGAGATCACATCTTGATGGTTAAGGAGAATTCTTTTTTTCACTCAATCTTAGAGAAGAACATTAGGAGGATAAAGAGGGAAGTTCAGGGAGACTCTCTCCTTCTTCATAGAACCACACATATGATCTCTATGCTAGAGATCTAGAGAAGAATACTTTCTTCTCTTTTCTTCCATGTATGAGAGAACTTTTCTCTCATACTTTCTCATGCATCCAAGAGGAATCTTTTCTCTCCAAAAATTAGCACATAAGAAGAAAGACTCTTCTTCCTTTCTTCAGCCCATGAGGAAGACTTTCTTCCTCATCCTTTTTCACTCCAAGAAGGAGGAACAATTTTCTCTTTTTGAGCCCAAGAGGAAGACCTTCTTCCTTTCTTTTTCTTCACTCCAAGAGCCTCTATTTTTTAGGTCAAACAGTAGCCAACCAGCAGCAATCCATCTTGAGTTCATGCCTTAGAGAGGTCTTTTAAAGAGGCATTGAGTTTTGTTTTAAATAGGAGTCAAACTCCTACTTTTAAGGCGTGCATGAAAGGCTGGGGAGTGCATGCAGATTTTAATCGTGACTTATCTCATGGAAAGAAGGATGGGGTGTGAGGTTTCTTATGCAAATAAGAGGGTTACGTGAAGCTTCTTTAGCATGGAAAATAAAAGGAAGGCATGGAGAAGGGTTTCATGGGATGGGCGGCCAAGATCAAATGAATTCCTAGTCAAACTAGACAATCTTGATTCTTGGTTAAGTCCATAAATAATTGTTGGACCAAATCCTAACCAACTTAAGAATTAGTTATAACCAAATAACTAATTAGGTCCTAATCCAATTAGGAATCCAATTAGGCTCGAAACCAATTAGAAAATTAGTTAGATTAAACCACATCAAACTAGGGATTGTTTTCTTAGATATAAGATCATCTTATGACCAATAGGGCTTGATCTAATCAAGCTTATTTATCCAATAGAACTTGATTCAATCAAACCCAAATCAAATTAAATTGAATCAAATTCAATTAAATCTGATTTCAACCTTATAGCTTAATCATATTGAACCCTATTGTAATCTAATAGCAAATTCAATCCTCCAAAAATTCACTAACCCTTAGCAAATTTAAACATTGCAACTTTTTTATTGATTTAGTCATAATCAAATTGATAATTAAATCTTATTATGATTCATAATCATAAATCAACCATCTGATCAGTCAAAAGTCTCTTATGTGTGTGACCACATAGGTGTTAGAAAATCGCATAGGCAGCATGTGTAGATTTCAAAACTTTTGAAATACGCAGTGAAAAATAAAATAGGTTAAACCCTTTAATCCTACATGCAAGAGATCAAATCTAATCCTACCCAAGACTAGAAGAAAATACATATATACAATCTAAAATTTAGAAATAAATATGAGATCAGATCTCATTACCTTAGTGCGGATAGATATTCACCATTTCTAATGATCACGAATTCGTAGACGCTCGAGCCGCATACGTGTTCACCTCTATGGATATCCATTGAGATCAATCTCAAACTGATTTCTCCTTATAAAAGATTCTTCTTTCCAAGAAGAATCTTAGTCTTGAGCACTTTAATTAACACCTTGATCTGGACTGCAGAATCAACTCCTTGATCAACAGCCTTCTTCTTCTTCTCCTCGATCTTCACTTATGAAGACAAAGCAGCACCACTTGGTGTATGGAAAAAGGGGATACCCAACTCCTGGGTGTGGAAGAGAAGAGAGGGAGGAGAGGAGGTATGGAGAAGGGAGAGAGAGAGATTTTTTATCAAAAATTAATTACCTAGAAATCCTAGAGACATATCCTTTATATAGGCACTCCCCTAACACATAATAGGAACCCAATTATCTTAAAACGATGTATCCTTATCTCATAAGCATCCTCTACATTTTTAATCTAATTTATTCTAATTAAAATTAGATATAAATGGTATATGATCAGCCCCTTTAAGTATGTACAAGAGACACCCTAGGAATGTATGTCAAGTAGTTGTTGGCGCCCCACGATAGGATTTCTATCCAAATGAGAAGGGGCATGGCCCCACCACTCTCTCCTCCACACCATGCCACATAAGAGTGGGTGGGCCCCTCTAGTATTTGGTGCCCAATTCTTACCAAAAGAGAAGGAAGACGCCACCCAATCTTTCATCTATTCCACATGCACACTTAGAGATAATTAGGAGATAAAGAAGAGATAATGTTAGGATAATTATGCCAACTAATTGACTTAATCGAATTCTCTTGGGTTTATAATTAAGAGTCCAATTAAATTCAACTGGATTTAGGTTAGGTTCAAGGTTATGGACTTGATCAAATCAAAGTCTCGAGAAGAATTAGGTTTAACTGTGTGCTAGCATGATTCTCACAAATCTAATAGGATTTCATTAAACCCTAACCCAATTGAAACTTCATAAGTCCAATTGGCAAATTCGAGATTAAATCCCTTAATGTGTGACCCCATAGGTTTCATTCTATCTGGTAGTAAAATATATTGTGATCTCCATCACAACATCATTGAAACTCTTTTCGATAGATTAGAACACTTCCAATTCTACCCTTCGAGGATCATCGATCATCAAGACGATGTCTGATGAGTCTCATAATCCACCAGTGATACCTAGCAGTATGTAGTGGCAATCCTATAGAATAAAAGTATAAACTTCTAGATATAGTTATCGTATGATTTAGTCCTTCTATCATGAGTCCCGACTTGACGGAGGTTATGGAGAACTTATCAGACCCCATCGTCAGTCATATATAAGATTGGCTCGACTCAAGTTCATTTGTGAATCTCGTGAAATTTTTTTTTTAGTATTCACAGTTGCTTTGATCAAAGACTTTTTGATCTTAATCTCATAAATCGCATATGACTTCTCTTTTTCTACCAAGATTGATAGATTCTATCTAGGTGTATTCTACTTCAAACAGTGAACTTGAACCTACTGAAGCCAACATACACAGCAAGGATCCGAATGGCCGACGACCAAGAAAATATGCAATAAAATCTAGTAGCCTCGCTACGAATAGCCAATGGCACCGTAGGTTAAAGAACCACTCACACCACTGCAGCATCGAGAAGACCACTGATGAATGAGTAGACATCCATGTGGTTCCCATGTTGGTCATGCTCAGTACAAGTTATTCTCTAACAACCACCTGCACCTTCATCCCAGTGTCTCTACACTATAGACCCGAAACTCATCTATCCACAAAGAAGGTGAACCATGCATTGATCTCAAATAGATTGATCACTATCCTCCGTGACGATCCTTTGATCAGGAGTATTTAGAAATTAATTACTAATTAATGTATGTCTCAAATTTTTAATTTTTTAAGAATATACAAAAATCATCTTTGTTAATTTTTAAGACAAATCATAGACACAAATATGATTGAAATAAAAAAAACCCTTTATTGATAATAAAAAGATTATAAGTACAAATTTAGGCCCTAGAATTACATAATGCATCAACCAATAATTAGCTTTTAGGACACAAATCCAACAAACTCCCACTTGACCTAAAGCTAATTGTCCATATACCTAAGACCCATCTTTTCAAGGTGAGCTTCGATCTTCTGCTAGCTGAGAGGCTTGGTCAGTGGGTCCGCCACATTTAGTGTGGAGTTGGATTCTCTGTACCTCGATGAACTTCTTCTCGAGGTATTCACGTATGATGTGAAATTGCCGCTTGATGCGTAGTCATTGATAGCACCAAAAATAACTCTACTCACTACGTAGGTAGGATGAGTCGAGATCGTATCCTCAAGGACCTTGGGCTAAGTTGAGTTTGCAAAATAAAAGAAAGAAGTGTTGTTTTGATTTAAAAATAAATTATCTTAAAATTGATGTAATTAGAAAATAAAGAGCTCGGGAGTTTTGAATTAATTTTGCACTAGTATAGTTGTATCTCTTTTTTTTATATTTAAATAAATATGATTAATCTTAAAAAAAATATCTATCTTTTTTGGTACGCCCCGTACCCGTAGATCATGGTGCGTCTTCAGAAAGTACTAGGTAAACAACTCTTCTTTTCTCGGCACACCCCGTATCCGTAGATCACGGTGCGTCACTGAAAAGTAAAAGTTGGTCCTAATATTAATCTAACAGGAAAGCATAAATAAAAGCATATGAAAGAGAGCAAATAAAGAACTCATGATGATTTAAATAAAAAGTATAATCTTTGTTGTATATAAAGAAATACAAGAAAGTTTAGAACAATAAATCATCTCTGTGTTGTTACAAAATTTCTTCTCCACTCCCGAGACTGCTAGCCTAGCTGCTCATGGAGTAGTCCCTTTTTCTTTCTCTATGCAAGGCTCTAGAAGAATTTCTGGGCTCCCCCTCCAATGGGAGTACAAAAGCCTTTTTATAGGTGTTAGGAGGGAGGAGTTTTACATAGTTTTTCGATGTGGGACTAAAGAAAATACTAAGGACTAAAAGATGGATGGATGAAATGAAAAGATCACAAGCAGATAAAGAAAATATAAATTCTTCCTTTGAAGTATTTCCAAATATATATTTTTTTCCTTTTATTTTCAGGTCCATCTGTTCGTCTGTCCCCACGAACCCCACGCGCCCGCTGCCTCGCCCACTCCTTCGCTCTCACCCACGCTACCGCTCGCCCGCGCCCGCACACGCCCGCGCACTTTAGGAAGCGCTCCTTTTTTTTGATTACCAAAAAAAATTTTTGTTTCTTTAAAATGACGCCTATATCTTTTTTGGATTCCTTGCATAGTATCTTCATTTTCTATAATACCGTATGCATCCTTCTTTTATTTTAATTTTATTTTAAGTCTAATTTTCTTCAAACTTTAGTCTTTTTGATCTATGAATCGGACTCTTTATATCGACGATCACCTTTCCTGTAAAACATAAAAAGAAGCATCAAATTCTTAAGAAATAAAATAAATTAACTATAATTTTTTATTTTAAATGACTTAAATTAAGTGTTTATCACACCTCCCAACTTGAATTTTGCTCGTCCTTGAGTAAGATAGATATATCAGCATTGTGTACCGACTCGGTCTTGAATACAAAGTTAGGTTAGGCATCCCAAAAGGTAGATGATATCTGGTCAGACCATTAAAGAGATACTTCATTGCATTATCAATTTGACCCAATTAGTGGCTGAGTATTAACTAAAAAAATTTCAAGAGCTTTTCTTTTACTAACTCTCCACTTTACTCTTTAAATTCTCTAACTTAATGTGAGAGAGGTTTATTATTTTCTTGCAATTTAGTCTCCTTATTATCCACTATTTTTTTAATATTGCCCACCTTTTTACGCGAACCACAACACTTACTTAGGCGAAGGGAGCCTATTACTCAGTAAAAAATCAATGTTTTTTTTTTTTTAAGTAAATTTTTTTTAAGGAAAATTTTTGCTTACCTCGACCTTTCCACCCAATCTCTCATGAAGCAGATTCTTTATTGAGATCAATAAGAAGAGGGTTGTAGAATCATTCCTAAAATTTGGTCTAGTCTAAACCCTACCATTCATTGGGTTTTCTTAATAATTTATTCTTCAGTATCTCTAAAATTATCTTGATCGTTAATCATTCATTGATTAGGATGCCTAATTGACTCTTAATCAAAATAAAATTTGGATACACAAAACTAATTATTTCTGACCATACTCGAGGATTTGATTAATTTCTATTTCCTTTCCCCTCCCAACTTAATCTACATTGTCTTCAATGGAGTAGGAAAGCAAAGAAAATAAAAGAAGAGAGTGCACCTGAGATAATTTTGCTTCGGAAGTTGAAGATAGCTTCATTGATTAATAGGTTCTTGTTCTAAATTTCTGCAGCTGTAGTAAAGTAAAAAAAATATGAAATCATTGGGTTGCCTCCCAACAAGCGCTAAGTTTTACGTCTTCAGCCAGACGTCAATTCCTTTTATGGTGCATGCAAATGGAGGGGTCAATTCCTTTTAAATCGACAATGGACCAACCGATAGCCTCTTTGTGTTCCTTCAGAATACCAACCAATTGTGCTTCCTGATTAGGGGTCAAGTCTGATGCAATGATTGTCGGGAGGGTGTTATTGGGTCCTAGAAATACATACTTGTGTGTAGCAGGAAGGGGTTTCAATTCTAACGTAGGTGGTGATTCTAAAGATGGGACTATTGGTGTACTGGCTAATGTGGGCAATGGCTCATACTTGATTGTCTATGGAGGAGTGGTTTTATCGTGTGGTGTATCCAACAAGGTGTTAACTTCTTTCATATATCCCTCAAAGTCATACACTCCAAAGTGAGCCAAGCAAGTACCTAAGGGGTCTGATGCTAGAATTATGGGTGTTGCATCTTCTATAATGTCTTCTAGTATATTTACTTCGAAGCAACTATCCATTGATGGTCCTTGAGAAGCACCAAACACATTCAGTCTCAGTTTCTTATTCTCAAATAATACGTCCATGACTCCTGTCCTACAATTAATGCATGCATTTGCCGTAGCTAGGAAGGGTCGTCCTAAGATAATGAGAATTTATCTTGGGTTGCCACTTAGTTCCATGTTGAGAACCAAAAAATCAACTAGAAAGTAAAACTCATCTACCTTGATCAAGACATCCCAAGCATTCCACGTGGTTCCTTAATTGATCTGTCGGCTAACTGCAGTGTGACTGATGTAGGTTTCAGTTCTTCGAATCCAAAAAGTTCATACACCGAACTAGGTAAAAGATTTACACTTGCCCCTAAGTATAGAAGAGCTTTTTCAATGTGATAATCTTCTATAACACAAGAAATAATGGGGCTCCTGGGTCCTTAAGCTTTGGAGGAGTGGCATGCTGGAAGATAGAACTAGCCTATTCAGTGAGGTATACTTTTTTTGGGATTTGTGATCTAGATTTACGTTTTTAGGTGCACAAATTCTTCAAAAATTTGGCATAAGCAGGGACCTGTTTGATTGCATCTAGAAGGAGAAGATTAATTTGGACTTGCTTAAACAATTCCAACATCTCGTCGAGTCTTCCTCCCTTCTTATCTGCAAGAATAGGGGCTTTCAGGGCATCCAAAAATAGGGCTTTAGGCAAGTAAGATGATTCTGGTGTAGTTGGTTTATTCTCTATTTTAAAGTCCTCCTTGTTCTTGGATGATTTGGCTTCGGTTAGAGGTTTAGGGTCGGTCTCATGGTTTTACTAGTGTGTTCAATGACCTTCCCACTTCTCAGAGTCATGATTGATTTGGCATATTCAGAAAAAGCTTCTGGGGTATTAGAGCTCTCAATCACAAATTGCCCTCTTGGGTTGTTCTCGGGTTGGCTAGGTAATTTTTCTCCTTCCCTCCTACTGAATGTAGTCGCTAGTTGACCTATTTGGGTCTCTAGCTTAGCAATAGATTGTGTGTGGGAGTTAAGGGACTGAGTGTTGACTTCTAATCGTTCTAGTGCTTTCAGAACTTTTTCCTCAAAAGCTGAGCTGTAACCAGTAGTAGACAGTTGATGAACATTTTGAAATTGATGATATGGTCCATACCTATATGTTGGGTCCTGATATTGAGGTCGAGGTGCGGCAGGGCCAACCACTGGTTGTGGTCTCCAGGAAAAATTTGGATGGTTTCTCCAGTCGGGGTTATAAGTGCTCGAATATGGATCGTTTCCTGATCTGCGAGCTTGTTGGACTTGAGCTTGCTGAACCTGCTCGTGCACAAACTCAGAAAATTGAGGTGCGATTGGGCATTCACTAACAAAATGGTTCGGACTTGCACACAATGCACAAACTTCTTGGATTGGGTTAGGTGGAATCGGGGATTGTCCAGTATTTAGAAGACGGTCTAATTTTGGGATAGTTCATCTACCTTACTGTGGATATCCATGATGTTTCCAATCTGATAAATTCTACTTCTTTTTTGTTGAAGCATGGGTTGTTCTCTAGAGGTGGCAGACATATGATGTAGGAAATTCTCACTAAGTGTTTCAAAGAGCTGCCAGGCTTCATCCTTACTCTTTAGCATGAATGTCCCACCATATGATGTATCAATCATTTGTCGATATTTCTCCGATAGACCATCATAAAAATACTGACAAAGTTGTCATTTAGGGATAGCATGGTGTGGACATTTACGAATGAGGTCCCTTAACCTTTCCCATGTCTCATGAAAAAGTTCACCCTCCAATTGGAAAAAATTGGTGATAGCTTTTTTAATTTGATTTATTTTTTCAATTGAAAAGTATTTCTTGAGAAATTCTCTCTGAAGATGATCCCAAGTTGAAATGGTTATAGAGTTTAAGAAGTTTAACCAATGCTTGGCTTTGTCCTTAAGTGAGAAAGGAAACAGTTTCAACCTAAGGGCATCATCAGAGAAGTTTTAGATTTTTACTATGGAACAAATTTCAAGAAATTCATCCAAGTGTTTGTATGGGTCCTCGTTACTAAGTCCATAGAATGATGGCAATATTTGAATAATGCTAGACCTAATCTCATATTGGGTGGCTTCTACTGGAGGTGCTTGAATGCATGGAGAGTAAGTATACGAGGATGGAGTGAAATATTCTCTCAATGAGCGTGGAGGATTAGCCTCACTAGGTGCAGCCATGTTTCTAACTCGGATAGTCCTAAGAGTCTTTTCTAATTTTTCGTCTAATGGTTGCAAGTCGGGTTTTAGTGATCGTCGACCTAACATGCAACTAAAAGGTCTATGTAGGACTATCCTAGTCTGTTAAGAATTTTTCTCTCTTTTTTTTTATTAAGAGGAGAAGAGAAGAGAGAAAAGAGTTCTAAAGAAGAGATCCTAAGAAGTCCTAAAACTAATAGAAGAATTAGTTGTGGTTAGATTTTAATTACAATCAAGTTAGCACGCAGTGGACTCTCTATCCTAAAGTTACCCTAGTTCTAGACAGCTCCTAACTGTAGTTAGCCTTCAAGCCCTCCAAGTCGGAGCTTGACCAACCAATTGGCCAGGTAAGTGTAAGGTTGGTGGGAGTCCCCCCGTTGCTTTCCTTAGACACCAATTAAATTGGCCAGGTCAGCGAACGGAACCAATTAAAAACCACCTTCCTTCGGGCCCAGTCATCTCACAAACCACTTGCTTAGATACCAGCTAGCTAACCAAGTCTAACCTGGTTCAACTCTCAGGGTCACTTATCCTAATGAGCTTGAAATCCTTAGGGTCAACATCTAATTAATTTTAGATTAAGGTCTAGGTTATGCAAATGCAAGGGAGTGATTTGTGGGCCAAAGAAGGGTGATCAAATCCCTACCTTATCTTAGTTAATGGGTTGCACCCTTAAAATTAATTATGGAGATGCAATGCAAAGAAACAAGGTGTCCAATCAAATTAAAAATTTTTATATTTGAGGCTACGCTATTTTAGTTAAGTGTTATGAAATGTCAGTATTTTTTTTTTTTTGCAACCATGCCAAGGTCCCCGGCAACGGCGCCAAAATTTGATGCGTAGTCGTTGATAGCACCAAAAATAACTCTACTCACTACGTAGGTAGGATGAGTCGAGATCGTATCCTCAGGGACCTTGGACTAAGTTGAGATTGCAAAATAAAAGAAAGAAGCATTGTTTTGATTTAGAAAATAAATTAT
The DNA here is from genome assembly GCF_000442705.2 of Elaeis guineensis. NCBI lineage: Eukaryota > Viridiplantae > Streptophyta > Magnoliopsida > Arecales > Arecaceae > Elaeis > Elaeis guineensis. The sequence continues at coordinate 26,873,093 of NC_026003.2, forward strand.
CTAAAAATTGATGTAATTAGAAAATAAAGAGCTCGAGAGTTTTGAATTAATTTTGCACTAGTAGAGTTGTATCTCTTTTTTTTATATTTAAATAGATACAATTAATCTTAAAAAAATACCTATCTTTCCTCGGCACGCCCCATACCCATAGATCACGGTGCATCTTTGGAAAGTACTAGGTAAACAACTCTTCTTTCCTCAGCACGCCCTGTACCCGTAGATCACGGTGCATCTCTGAAAAGTAAAAGTTGGTCCTAATATTAATCTAACAGGAAAGCATAAATAAAAGCATATGAAAGAGAGCAAATAAAGAACTCATGATGATTTAAATAAAAAGTATAATCTTTATTGCATATAAAGAAATACAAGAAAGTTTAGAACAATAAACCATCTCTGTATCGTTACAAAATTTTTTCTCCACTCTCGAGACTGCTAGCCTAGCTGCTCATGGAGTAGTCCCTTTCTCTTTCTCTATGCAAGGCTCTAGAAGAATTTCTGGGCTCCCCCTCCAATGGGAGTACAAAAGCCTTTTTATAGGTGTTAGGAGGGAGGAGTTTTACATAGTTTTTCGATGTGGGACTAAAGAAAATACTAAGGACTAAAAGATGAATGGATGAGATGAAAAGATCACAAGTAGATAAAGAAAATACAAATTCTTCCTTTGAAGTATTTCCAAATATATATTTTTTCCTTTTATTTTCAGGTCCATCTGTTCGTCTGTTCCCACGAACCCTGCACACCCGCTGCCTCATCCGCTCCTCCGCTCTCGCCTGCGCTGCAACTCGCTTGTGCCCGCGCTCACTCGCTCGCGCCTGCTCGCGCAAGCCCACTTCCGCACACGCGCACGCCCACACTCTGTTAGGAAGCACTCCTTTTTTTTGATTACCAAAAAGAAACTTTTGTTTCTTTAAAATGACGCCTATATTCTTTTTGGATTCCTTGCATAGTATCTTCATTTTCTATAATACTGTATGCATCCTTCTTTTATTTTAATTTTATTTTAAGTCTAATTTTCTTCAAACTTGAGTCTTTTTGATCTATGAATCAGACTCTTTATATCAGCGATCACCTTTCCTATAAAACATAAAAAGAAGTATCAAATTTTTAATAAATAAAATAAATTAACTATAATTTTTTGCTTTAAATGACTTAAATTAAGTGTTTATCACCGCTCTATGTGCTTAGACTTTTGATGAGACCTTGGCTCCTTAGTGGGGGCTATGGTATCATTGTTGCCATAGTGTAGTACAATGACATCTGATGGCATCACTCCCAGCTCTGCAACAAACTTCTTGAACCAAGAGACTTCCTTAGTAGCTTCAAAGGCGGCGATGTACTCGGCTTCCATGATCGAATCTGTAATGATCGACTGCTTGAAACTTTTTCAGCTAACCGCACCACTATTACACAAGAAGATACACTCGAATGTAGACTTTTTATCATCGATATCAGCCATAAAATCTAAATCGGTGTATCCCTCAACTTTCAACTTCGATCCTCCACCAAAGACCAACATCAAATCCTTAGTTCTTCTCAAGTACTTAAGGATGTTCTTAATAGCAATCTAGTGTTCTTCACCTAGATTTGTCTAATATCTACTCATGACACTCACAGCAAGTGCATGCTATATCAGGACATGTACATAACATGACATATATGAGGCTCCCTATTGCCGAAGTATAAGGGATCTTGCTCATGCACCGGATCTTCTTAGGTGTGTCAGGATGCATCTTCTTAGAGAGATGATGCCATGTCTAAAGGGCAAAAGACTCTTCATGGAGTTTTTCATGCTGAACCTCTTCAACACCTCCTCTATGTACATATGCTATGAGAGTCCTATCATTCTCTTAGATCTATCTCTATAGACCTTTATACCAAGAATGTAGGAAGCTTCTCCTATGTCTTTCATGGCAAAATCTTTCGACAACCATACTTTGACCGATATCAGCATGGGAATATCATTCTCAATCAGGAGGATGTCATCCATATACAATATGAAGAATATGATAGTGCTCTCACTGACCTTTTTGTACACACACAATTCCTCCTCATTTTTGATGAAATCAAATATTTTGATCACATCATCGAAGCAAATGTTCCAACTCTGAGATGCTTGCTTAAGTCCATAAATAGACCTTTCCAGCTTGCAGATCTTGTGATCACTATCATTGGACATGAAATTCAGAGGCTGCTCCATATAGATATCTTCCTCGAGATATCCATTTAGGAAGGCAGTTTTCACATCCATTTGTCAAATTTCACAATCATGAAATGGTGCTATGGCAAGTAGAGTATGGATGGATTTCAATATGGCTATGGGCAAAAAGATTTCATGATAGTCAATGCCTTCATATTGACTATAACCTTTCATGATTAGCCTTGCTTTATAGGTCTCTACCTTACCATCCGACCTAATCTTTCTTTGTAAATCTATTTACACCCAATAGGTACAATACCTTCAGATGGATCTACTAAGGACCAAACCTGATTGGAATGCATGGAGTCAATTTCTGACTTCATCGCATCTATCCATTTCTCAAAGTCTACATCTAATATTGCCTCATGGTAGGTTTTGAGATCATTCCTAATATCCTTATCTCCCACAAGAAATGCTTCCTTAAATTCTTTGTAAGAATACCTAAGTATCTTTCGGGAGGATGAGAGACCCTATTTGATCTATGAGGTGAAGGAGGTATCACATCTATTGGCTCATTATTGGGTTCAAGTTCTTAGACTCGATGCTCTTTAGAGACTTTCTCTTTGAGCTCAATCTTCTTCCCACTGCCTCCATCTTGGATAAACTCTTTTTTCAAGAAGACAGCATGATAGCTCACAATTACATTGTGATCCTCAGAAAGATACAAGTAGTATCCTATGATTTTCTTAGGATATCCTATAAAACGAGCCCTAAAGGACCTTACCTCTAACTTATCTGCCTGCTATTGCTTCCCAAAATCTTGAGATACCCAAGAGTTGGCTTCTTACCATGCCATAATTTATATGGTGTGGTAGGAACAGATTTAGAGAAAACTTGATTCAAAAGATGAATCGCAGTAAGCAAAGCATGTCCCCAGAGGAAGTCAAGAAGATCTGTGAAGCTCATCATGGATCGGACCATATTTAATAGGGTCTGATTCCTCCTTTTAGATACCCTATTGAGCTGAGGTATTCCTAGAGGTATCCACTGTGATACTATACCATTTTCTTTAAGATAGGTCTGAAATTCTCCACTAAGTTATTCTCCTTCTCAATCTGATCGAAGAATCTTTATGAATTTTTCGATCTGTTTTGCTACTTCATATTTGAACTCTATGAACTTTTCAAATATTTCAGATTTTTGGTGCATCAAATACACAAACCCATATCATGAAAAATTATCGATAAAAATTATAAAGTAGATATAGCCACCTCTGACTTATACATCGAATGGACCACACACATCAGTATGTACTAGGGTTAATATCTCAGTGGCCCTTTCCCCTTATCCCACAAAGGGCAGCTTGGCTATTTTTTTTTGAAAATATAATTCATAGATTGGATAAAACTCGAAAGTCAATGGTCCAAGAAGACCATCTTTCTTCAGTTTATTGAGTCTATCTTCTCCAATATGGCCTAGCCTAAGGTGCCACAGATATTTTTGGCTGATCCTATCTCTAGGTCTCTTAGACTATATGGCATTCACTATTTGCTCGTTATTGTTTACGCTTACATTGATATGCAAATGGTAAAGACCATCCATCAAGAAAGCACATACTACAAGTTTATTTCTAAAATAAATAGAATACATGTCTTTATTGAAATAAAAATTATAATTATCCTGTATCAGTACAGAAATAGAAATCAAATTTTTACTGGCTATAGGTACATAGTAACAGTCTTTCAAAAATAAACTAAATCCTAATGGTAGTTGCAGAGGATAGGTTCTGATGGCCACAGCAGCAATCCTTGCTCCATTGCCGAGCCGAAGAGTGATCTTGCCTTTCCTCAACCTCCTAACTTCTTCAAGATCCTACATAGAAGTGTACAAATGAGCACTTGAACCAGAATCAAGAATCCAACTAGAAGAAGAGGAAACTGTTAGATTAGTTTCGATAACGAGTATTTCAGGCATACCTTCAGAAGGCCCATCCTTCTTCCTACTCTTGACAGTTGCCAGGTAGGTCGGACACTAGTGGCCTTCGATGTTGTAATGAAAATATTTTTCTTTATCATTGGCCTTCTTAGGAATTTGTTTCTTGGGCTTGGCTTCATTCTTCTGCTTCTTTGTGGGTCTTTTTTTCTTCTTAAAAGAAGACTTTCTTTTGAAGGAAGCCCACTCCATAGCTAGAACTGTGCCCCTTGAACTCTTCAAGGTGCCCTTTGCAATCACCAACATATTCAATAACTCAGACAAAATAGCATCGATCTTATTCATATGGTAGTTTATAATGAACTACCCATATAAATTAGAAAGAGATTAGAGGATCAGATCCACCTACAGTTTCTTGTCTATGTTCATTTCGAGCTTTTGGAGCTCCTTTATGTCTTTGATCATTGTCAGACAATGATCATTGACAGACTGTCTATCACACATCTTCACTCTGAAAAGTCTCCAAGAGACCTCAAAATGAGCTGTGCGACTCTGTTCATTATACAACTCTTGCAGGAGAACCAGCATTTCTCTGACAGTCCTCATGTCTTCATGCTGTTGCTGAAGATCATTAGACATGGATACCAAGATGTAGCACTTTGCCTTGTTATTTTCATCCATCAACTTCTCAAGTGCAGCTCGTTGATCAGTGGATGGGCGAGCAGGTAACACAGGCACTTTCTTGTCTAGGACATGTATGAATTTTTTGAAATTAAGAATAATTCTCATATTTTAGAGCCAGTCTTTATAATTTATGTCGGTCAACCTATTTGTATCGAGGATTTAGGCTAAGGGACATGATTGTCTGCAGAGAGAATAGTTTTTAGTTAGATTTTATATTTATAAAATTATTTGTTCTAGGGACTTTAAAAATAAACAAAGACTTCTACTATTTCTTCGAATCTTCCACACTTCTCGAATGGAGAAATGAAAACCTATACGCGATCGGTTTCAAATGGGTACTGCGATCCCATTAATCTATACACACCTCACCTAATAGTTATTGGTGAGTACAGACTAACGAGTGGATAATACTTTATCCATTGCTTCACTAAGCAAGATATAGTGGGCTTAATCTCTAAGTCCTATGGCCTCAACTAATAGTTATTAGCATATTTCTTAGTTAAGTCAGACCCATCGTTCACCAGTAGGTGCAAAGACATCATTGGGATCCTCACCTAACAGTTATTGGATCCAACCCCATCTCTACCCTGAAACATCAAATATCAATAGAATGATTGTACCTTCCTGATGCAATCAAACCACTGTAACCAATCGAGAATGATCAACGTCTGGAAGGCACCCGCATCTCTACAATAATGGAAGACCTCTAGACATAATATTTAATAAAAAGATTTGGGTTTAGGTCTCTTCTAAATCAGTAGATCTGACATCCAACTGATTAAATTAGGTTAGCACATCAATATGTCTAACCATCCTAGTCGGCATGGGTGAAGTCGAGTCAACAAGTAACCTAACATAAAACTGAATCTCCCAAGATGGTCAGGTAAGTTAAAATGCATGGGGGTCCTCCCGTTGCTTTTCTTAGACACCAATCAAAATTGACTAGGTCAGGCAACAAAATCAGTTAAATAACCACCATTTAAATACTTGCTATAGACACCAAATTGGCTGATTAGAATTGATTAAATTAACCAATTGAAATGGGTCCGAACCACTGAGCCAAATTCAATCTTGAGTTAATCAATTTATATCAAAATATGAATTGATGCAACCAACCACATCTAAACTCGACTTTGAGCCCTTTTGATCCTAATAATCCATCGATTAGGTTCAATCAACTACTCAAAATCAAAAATGGGATCTAGCCTGATCTAATCAATTAGACCCTAATTATAGTTTGATCACTTAAACCTAATTTATTCATCTCATACCCACATGTAACAATACAATTTCAGATCTAAAAATAGTTTTTTAGATTATATTTTATTGCACGTAATTAGTGGCTTATAATCTTGAAACTGTTTCAGATCTAAACCTAATTTCATATATCAAATACATGTAGTTTCAAATCTAAATTAAATATGCATCACATATATATTAAATTTTAGATCTAAAATTAAATTTACATATATCAAATACATATAAAATCAGATCTAAAATAATGATTAAAATATTTTAAAAATATCTTTTCAAAAATCTATTCACATCAAACTAGGACAATCTTTACAATATAGGAGGTAAACCCTATATCAGGACAACCTTATATCAGTTTGATGTGAATTTTTAATCATTCTAATTTTAGATGTAAACTCAAATTAAATATATCATATATGCTAATTTTTAGATCTAAAAGATTTAATTTAATTATTTTAAAAATAAATTTTAAAATTGATCAATCTGGTGCTAGGACAATCTTTGAAATATAGGAGGTAAACCCTATACCAGGATAATCTTATATCAGTATAAAATTGATTTTAAATCATCAAAACTTTTGGATCTAATTTAAAAATTAGATCATATATATTTTTAAAAATCTGTAGCTCTGATATCACTGTTAAAAAATCAGATAGACAGCATGTGTAAATTTCAAAACTTTTAAAATACATAGTGAAAAATAAAATAGGTTAAACCCTTTAACACCACATGCAAGAGATCAAATTTAATCCTACCCAAGTTTAGGAGAAAACACATATATACAATCTTAAATTTAGAAATAAATATGAGATCATATCTCATTACCTTGATGCGGGTAGATATTCATCGCTTCTAATGATCATGGATTCGTAGATGCTCGAGCCACACACGTATCCAACCTCTATGGATATCCATCGAGATCAATCTCAAACTGATTTCTCTCTATAGAAGACTCTTCTTTTCAAGAAGAATCTTAACCTTCAGCACTTTGATCAATATCTTGATCTGAACTACGGGATCAACTTCTTGATCAGCAGTCTTCTTCTTCTTCTTCTCGTTCTTCACTTTTGAAGACAAAGCAGCACCTCTTGGCGTATGAAAAAAGGGGATGCCCAACTCTTGGGCATGGAAGAGAAGAAAGGGAGGAAAGGGGGCATGGAGAAGGGAGAGGGAGAGATTTTTCATCAAAAATCAATTATCTAAAAATCCTAGAGACATACCCTTTATATAGGCACTCCTCTGACACATAATAGGAATCTAATTATCGTAAAAAGGTAGATCCTTATCTCATAAGAATCCTTTATCTTTTTATTCTGATTTATTCCAATTAAAATCAGATATAAATAGTATATGATCAATCTTTTTAAGCATGTACAAGAGGCACCATAGGAATACATGTCAGGTAGTTGGTGGCCAACTCTTAGCACCCCATAATAGGGTTTCTATCCAAATAAGAAGGGGCATGGCCCCATCTCTCTCTCCCCCACACCATGCCACATAAGAGGGGGTGGGCTCCTCTAGGATTTGGCATCTAATTCTTGCCAAAAGAGAAGGAAGGCGCCACCCAAACTTCCATCCATTCCACATGCACACTTAGAGATAATTAGGAGATAAAGAAGAGATAATATTAGGATATTTATGCCAACTAATTGACTTAATCAAATTTTTTTGGGCTCATAATTAAGAGTCCAATTAAACCCAACTGAATTTAGGTTAGGTTCAAGGCTATAACTTGATCAAATCAAAATCTCGAGAAGAATTATGTTTAACCATGTGCTAGCATAGTTCTCATAAACCTAATAGGATTTCAATAAATCCTAATTCAATTGAAACTTTATAAGCTCAATTGGCAAATTCGAGATTAAATCTCTTAATGTGTGACCCCAAAAGTTTCATTCTATCTGGTAGTGAGATATATTATGACCTCCATCATAATATCATCGAAATTCTTTTCGATAGATTGGAACATTTTCAAGTCTACCCTTCGAGGATCATCGATCATCAAGATGACGTCCGATGAGTCTCACAATCTACCAGTGACACCTAGCAGTATATAGTGGCAATCTAGTGGAATAAAAGTATGAATCTCTAGATACAGTTATCATATGATTTAGTCCTTCTATCATGAGTCTTGACTTGATGGAGGTCATGAAGAATTCGTCAGACCCCATCATCAGTCATACGTAAGATTGGCTTGACTCGAATTTATTTGTGAATCCCATGAAAACTCTTTTTTAGTATTCACACTTGCTTTGGCTAAATATTTTTTGATCTCAGTCTCGCAAATCGCATAAGACTTCTCCTTTTCTACCAAGGTCGATAGATTCCATCTAGATGCATTCTATTCCAAACAGCGAACCTGAACCTACTAAAACCAACATTCACAGTAAAGACCCGAATGGCAAGGGACCAAAAGAACATACAGTCAAACCTAGTAGCCTTGCTGCGAATAGCCAATGGCATTGCAAGTCAAAGGACCACTCACACCACTGCAGCATTGAGAAGACCACTAACAAGTGAGTAGATGTCCATATGGTTCTCATGTTGGTCATGCTCAGTGTAAGTTATTCTCTAATAACCACCCACACCTTCACCCCAGTATCTCATACCGCAGACCCGAGACTCATCTGCCCACAAGGGAGGTGAACCGTGCATCGATCTCAAATGGATTGATTACTATCCTCCATGATGATCCTTTGATCAGAAGTATTTAGAAATTAATCACTAATTAATGCATGTCTCAAATTCTTAACTCTTTAAGAATATATAAAAAATCATCTTTGTTAATTTCTAGGACAAATCATGGACATGAACATGATTAAAATAAAAAAATCCTTTATTGATAATAAAAAGATTATAAGTACAAGTTTAGGCCCTAGAATTACATAATGTGTCAGCCATCAATTAGTTTTTAGGGCACAAATCCAATAATAGATTCTATTCTGTCTGATAGTGAGGTATATTATGATTTCTATCACAATATCATCGAAACTTTTTTCAATAGATTGAAAATATTCTAACTCTATCCATCAAAGATCATCGATCATCAAGATGATGCTTATGAGCCTACAATCCACCAATGACACCTAGTAGTATGTAGTGACAATCTAACAGAATAAAATATGATGAATCTCTAGGTGTAATTAACGTGTGATACAGTCCCTCTATCATGAGTTCCAACTAGATGGAGATTATGGATAACTTATCGAATCCATCATCAGTCATATGTAAAATTTATTCAACTTGAGTTCATACTGTGAATATCTATGAAAACTCTTTGCATCAATCACACTACCTTGGTTAAGGACTTTTGAACTCAGTTTCATAAATCACATAGACTACTCATTTCTGATAAGATCAATAGATCCTATCTATATGTACATATTGCTCTTACAGTGGATCAACTATCGTCAACATTCACTACAAAGACTCATTGAGGCGATATTTATGTGTAGTCAAACTTCAGCAGCCTCACTGTGAGCAGCCATGGACCATAGGTCAAAGGACCAGTCACACTACTACAGCATCGAGAAAGTCATTAACGAGTGAGCAGACATCTATGTGACTTCTTATGTTGGTCACGCTCAGTGCTAGTTGTTCTCTAACAACCATCTGTACTCCCACCTTAGTATCCTTACACCACAGACTCGAGACTCATCTGTCCAGAGAAGTGATCCAGGCACCAGTCTATCTAGATCAATCACCATCCCCATAATGATCTTATGATGAAGAGCAATTTAAGAATTAATTATCAATGATACATGCCTTAAATTTTTAATTTTTTGAGAATATGTGTCATCATCTTATTAATTTCTCAGATGATTCATGGACACATACAATATGAATAAAATTAAAACTACACATTAAGTATAAAATCATATCCTAAAAATATGATATGCATCAGTCAAGATGAGCTTTTAGGGCATACATTCAACTAGGAGTATATCTCATTGAACGTGACCAACTGTGGAGCACTTTACTGCTAAGAGTAGCTCGTGAAGGGTATAGATATAAGTGTCCCTCTGATCTAAAATCACCACAATGACTTGCAAGCAACTCACTGTACTTTGATGCTGAACTATCTGAATTTTTAATTCAATGATTGAAGATTTTTGGATACAGTCAAGTACTTATGGTAGTCGGTGTTTGAGTCAAGATGAGATTGACCCCTCCAAATTGATGGAGTTAATGCATCACTGTATTTCAATTTAGTAAAATCTTAACTAAGGTAATCCATATGATGGATTTAAAAAGTTGAGAAATAATGTGGTTGACTATTACAAGGTTAACAGTTAAACCTTAGATCACCTTGAGCATTAGGATCAAAGGAATAAATTATATGATAACCATACGTCTGTAGATTTTTGAATGTTGCTTTGCAATCATTCGACCTATCCAGACATCCAATCTCATTGCTAGATGGTTGCATCGATTGGTTCAGAAAGTTGTTCCTGTGCTATCGACTTAGGTTCGAACCTATGAGGTCATACTCAAAAAAAAATTTCTGTCTGATCATGTGGCTGATCAACGATTGAGAATAATTCTAGAGTTTAATCATCTTGATGGTTAACTTAATACAAAAGTTATGATGAATTAATTCACTAAGGGTTAGTGAATTAAAGAAGGATTAACAAGCAATTAGATACTTGATTGGCTCAATTTGATTGAGCAATAAAATTTGGTTCAAGGCGGATTGAATTAGATTCAATTAGATTGACCTAATTGCTAAGGGTGATTGATTTTTGATTTTGATCAAAAATTATACTTGATTAAATTTTGATTTAATTAGACTTGGAACCTAATTAGATTGGGTTCAAGTTGTTCAATTTGGTCTAACCTAATTTGATTAGATGAGAACTAATTGGATGAAATCCAAGAGTCCAAATCAGCTTGGACTCTTCTAGCCGACCACCCTTGGAATGCCCTACTCTTCTCATCACACAAATCTGATTTTGTGTGATGGAACTCCATGCCAAAAGCTCCTTGGTCAGCCACTCTTGATAAGGATCAAGAGCTGGTTTGATAAGGATCAAGTAGTTGATCCATTGAATTTGAATTCAATTTGAATTTAAGATTGGTGAGAGTTTGATTTCATCCAAACCACCCCACTGCCACATCTATAAAAACCCTCCCTTTGTGCAACAAAAAGAGAGATCACAACCAGTGTGAGTTAGGGTTTTTGTTGGGGCATGAGGTCTAGGGTTGGGTGGCCTATCTTAGGCATGTGAGTTAGAGGAAGGCCCTTTCCTCTGGGGTTAGAGAAAACCTAGATTAGATCTAAGGTTTTGGGAAGAGAGGAAAGAGAGAGAGTTCTCATCTTGTCTTCTTCCATCACCACTTCTTCCTCCTTGTACTTCATCTTAAGATCTAGAGGAATCTGGGAGATCCAAAGAAAGAAGAAATCAAATCAGCCATCTGGTGGTTTCATCGCGAGCTAGAACCCCTGCAGGAATCGATCAGTGCAGGACTTCGAGTGGACCAACCGTAGAGGCTAGACACACTATGCGGCTGTGAGCATCTTCGAGTTCTTGTGATTCAGACATGGAGTCCTACTACCCATGCTTAGGTATCAAGTTCTGAACTTGATCTATATGTAAATTAGATCTATAGATGCATGTATGATGTGATCATACATGCAGATTTTTGTTTTCAGATCCTATGCATGCTATATATTATGTTATAGATACTAGGGTAGGGTTTTAGATATGATCTAAAGCATGCATAATAGATTAAAGAGTTTAATCTAAGTTTTTCACTACATAAAAATTTTAAAATAGCATGCTAGTCCCCTACCAGTATTCCATCAACAAAGGTTTCCTCTTATCCCTTGATTCCTTTCCTTCCTTATCCTTATCACTTGATTTGAATCAAATTTAAAATAGGAAAGGATAAGGATGATGAGTCTTGAAGAGTGCCGTCCCACCCCTTCTTGCACCTCTTTGTCTCATGCAAAAACTCCTTACGCTAAAACATTTTCCCATGAGAAACTTAGGCATAGAATCCTAAGGCATGCAAGGGGAGAGAGAGTCCTAAGGATTTTGGACTATGGATTTCTTATTTTGATTTAAACAAATCAGATTTGATTTGACCCAAAGAGAAAATGAAACCTAATCAAATTGGAAACCCAATCTCCTTAATTAAATCTCAATCTAATTAGGAATTAACTGAATCTAAGTCTTGATAAACTCAAGAATTATTCTCCCACGCAATTAGGCTTGATCTAATCAAACCCAATCCAAGTCAAAATGAATCTAATTTAATTAGACTTGATCCAACCCTCATTGCTTAATCAAATTAAGCCAATTAACAATTTAATTGTTAATTAATCCTCTTATAATTTACTAATACTTAGAGAATTACATAATTATAACTTTTGCATAAGGTTAATCATCAATCATATTGACAATTTTATCCTTCAACGATTCATAATCGTTGATCAACCATCTGATCGGATAAGAACATCTTTTGTGTGTGACCCCATAGGTTTTATTATATCTAGTAGTGAGATAAATTATGATCTCATCACAATATCATCGAAACTCTTTTCGATGGGTTGGAATAATTTCAACTCTACCCTTCGAGGGTCATTGATCATCAAGATGATACTTGATGAGTCCCACATTCTACCAATAACAGCTAGGAGTATGTAGTGACAACCCAACAAAATGAAAGTATGAAGCCCTAGGTGCAGTTACCATATGATTCAGTCCCTCCATCATAAGTCTTGACTTGACGAAGGTTATGGAGAACTCGTCAAATCCATCATCAGTCATATACTAGATTGGCTTGACTCGAGTTCACTTATGAATTTTATGAAAACTCCTTTCCACCATTCACACTTGCTTTGATCGAAGATTTTTTGAACTCAGTCTCACAAATTTTATAGGACTTCTTCTTTCTACAAAGATCGATAGGTTCTATCTAGGTGCATCCTACTCCTAACAGTAAATCTGAACCCACTATAGCCAACATACATAGTAAGGATCTAAATGGCTAGGGACCAAGAGAACGTGCAGTCAAACTCAGTAGCCTCGCTACAAATAGCCGATGCACTATAGGTCAAAGGACTACTCACACTGCTGTAGCATCGAAAAGATCACTAATGAGTGAGTAGACATCCAAGTGATTTCTTGTATTGATCATCTCAGTGCAAGTTATTCTCTAACAACCACCCACACTCTCATCCCAGTGCCCCCACACTGTAGACTCGAGACTCATCTATTCAAAAGGAAGGTGATCCATGCATCAATCTTAAATGGATTGACCACTATCCTCTGTGATGATCCTTCGATCGAGAGTATTTAAAAATTAACTACTAATAATTGTATATCTCAGATTCTCAATATCTTGAGAATATACAAAATTATCTTTATTAATTTCTAAGATAAATCATGGACACACAAACATAATTGAAATAAAATTATCTTTTATTAATAATAAAAATTTTACAAGTATAAAAATAGGCTCTGAAAATACATAATGTATCAGCTAACAATTAGCTTCTAAGGCACTTATTTAACAAACTCCCACTTGACCTAAAGCCAATTGGCCATATACCTAAGATCCATCTTCTGAAGGTGAGCTTCGATCTTCTGCTGGCTGAAGGGCATGGTCAGTGGGCTATTATGTTTCGTACGGAGTCGACTCTCTGCACCTTGATAAACTTTTTCTCGAGGTATTTGAATATAATGTGAAACTGCTGCTCTATATGCTTGAATTTTTTATGAGACCTGGGCTCCTTAGTAAGATCTATGACGTCGTTGTTGTCGTAGTGCAATATAATGACATCCGATGGCATCACACCTGGCTTCATAACGAACTTCTTAAATCAAAATACTTCCTTAGCAGCTTCAAAGGTGGTGATATACTCGACTTCTATGACCGAATCTGTAATGACCAGCTACTTAGAATTCTTCCAGCTAACTGATCCTCTATTACACAAGAAAATACACCTCAATATTGACTTTCTATCACAACATCAGACATGAAGTTTGAATCAGTGTATGAAGGAAAGAAAACAGTTTTCCTCCAGAATGCCCAAGTTGCATCTAAAAATTTTCTTTAATATACTATTTATTTAAGGATCAAATCCTTATCTGAATCATAGTAGAATCAGGGATCAAATCCTAAATTATCTGATATAAACCTTCATGGAGGCTTGGATATACGATCCTCTACTTCGCATGCATGTCAGACGCTGCAGGAAAGCAGGATGAACTCCAATCCTATCGGTTTTGCATACACAATTAATCGAGGGATGAGATGTGATGATGTGACACCTCACACCAATAGGTAGGATGCTCAAGAAGGATCCATGCCCAAGGAGAGGAGGCGGCAAAAAAGAAAGAGATGTAGAAGATGAAGGACCTCTCTCTTCACACGCCTGTCTCTCTCTCTCTTTCTCTCTTCTCTCAATTTGATTTGTTTCCTATTCTATTTTCTTCTCTCATCTATAGGTAGAGACCCTCTCTATTTGTAGATAATTCTCATGACCCAATGAAAGGAGGACTCTTTATTCAAATCTGATTTGAATACTCATGAAAGAAGGACTCCTACATGAGATATAATTGCCATCACTTATGACATCCACTTTGCACCCACGACCACACCCACTTGGGATGCCCCAAATAAGAACCAAACTAATTTTTGGTCATGATTCATGAGTGGATTTTCTCAGTGCAAGTAGGAATACTCATATCTCATCCAAAATAGATCCGATTCGAATCTGATTCGAAGTCGGTTCGAAATAATTTCGAAAGACTGTCAGTCCTAAACTCTTTAGGATTTTTGTACTAAGTCTAACTTATATTTTGAACCTATTTAAATCTAATTAATTTAAATCTAATATTTAGTACTTAAATTCCATCTTTTATATGTTCCACGGATCATAGATAGAAATTATTCATCCTCGAGATTAAACCTGAACCTCATGTGTAGTGCTAGCTAGACATAGTCAACTCTTCAATCCTGTTTGACCCATAACTCAATTCTCAATCAAGTTAGCTTATATGTTCAATCAAGTCAAGTACTTCTAGATTGGATATATAAACATAGGTTAATTTCTTCCTACTTTGTCTGACTTGTGTGCTTGACTCCATAGGTTCAAACACTAAGTCGGTAGCACAAGAACCAATTTCTGCACTAATCGAGATACCATCTAGCAATAGTTTTCGACATCCAGATGGATCGAATTATCGCAAAAGAATATTTCAAAACCCATACTCATGATTACTACATAATTTATCCTTTTGACCCTGGATGCTCTAGGATGGTCTCAGGTTAACTGTCAACCGAGATTGCTTCATCCACATTGTATTTCAACCTTTCAAATCCATCTCATGGATTACCCTAGTCAAGACTTTACTAAATTGAAATACAGTGATGCATCACTCCAATAATCTGGAGGGGTCAATTCCATCTTGATCCACACACAGAATTCGCAAGTACTTAACTATACCCAGTAGCCTTCCATCACTGTATTAAAAATTCAGGTAGTTCGGTACCAAAGCATAATGAGTTACTTGCAAGTCACTATGGTGATCTCAGGTCTGAAAGATATTTACACCCTTGTGTTTTATGAGTAGCTCTTGACAGCAGAACACTCAACAGGTGAGTCACTTATTCAGTGATGATGTACCCTTATATCTCACCTGTATGCCATACCAGTGTCACCACACTCTTTGGTTAAGAGGACAACCAACCCATATGGCACACAATGACCTTCACTCGATAAACGTCATCATCCTGCAATGACATATCATTTGGTCGCAAACTTATTTAAGAACTATACGATAAATCCTCTCTTTATCGTACACTAGCATAGTTCTAGAGACTTCATCACAGTATAAGAGTTAAAGGAAGATGTCACTTTGTGATGAAAAATATCAGAATAACTATTATTCAATAATCAATAATTCATATACAAGGATGAACTCAATCGTCATACGATTGGTTTTAGAACATAATTTTCAACAACTCTCACTTGGACTATAGCCAATCGGGGCAGTATCTTATACCCATCTTCCATTTGAAGTCATCAAACTCTTTGATCTCGAGAGCTTTAGTGAAGGGGTTGGCTAGGTTCTCCTTTCCGTCGATCTTCTGATACTCGACGTCAACTCGATTCACGATCTCTTGCACTAGGTGATAGCGACACAGAATATATTTAGTATGATGGTGCGACTTAGATTCTTTCACTTGAGCTATAGCTCTGGAGCTATCACAATACAGCAGGACAGGACCATCGACGGAAGGTACAACTTTCAGCTCGATAATGAACTTTCACAACCACACCACCTCCTTTGCAGCATCTGATGCAGCAATGTATTTCACTTCGCATACAGAAACGGCCACAGTATGTTGCTTGAAACTTTTTCAGCAAACAGCTCCTCCATTCAAGGTAAATACGTAGCCCGACACGCTCATCACAATCTGACTGAAAACTAAAATCAGTATATTCCACAAGTTTCAGATCAGAGTCTTCATAGATAAGCCATGGATCTTTAGTATTTCTCAAATACTTAAGAATTACTTTTGTAATCTTCCAATACTTCTCCTCTGGATCTGACTGGTACCTACTCACTACCCCTAGTGAATAGGCCACATCCGGTCTCGTACATGTCATAGCATACATGATAGATCCCACTGTCGAAACATATGGTATTCTACTCATATGTGCTCTCTCCTCAAGAGTTGTTGGACAATCTTTTTTGGAAAGAGTAATGCCATGGCCTATCGAAAGATAGCCTTTCTTGGAATTATCCATGTTAAACCGCTTCAACAAAGTGTCAATATACGTGGTTTGGGACAATCCAAATAATCTTCTAGATCTATCCTTATAGATCTTCATCTCTAGGATGTAGGATGCTTCTCCCAAGTCTTTCATAGAGAACTATGATGATAATCATAGCTTCACACTCTACAAAGCCGGATGTCATTTTCTAGTAATAGTATGTCATCCACATAAAGCACAAGAAAAATGACCACAGAATCGAAAGTCCATTTGTAGATGCAAGGCTCTTCTCTATTCCTAATGAAGCCATACATTTTGATTACTTTATCAAAATGTATGTTCTAACTCCTCGATGCCTGCTTAAGTCCATAAATTGACTTTTTCAGCTTGCACACTTTCAACTCGTTTGTGGATGTGAACCCTTTAGATTGTATCATATACACCTCTTCTTCCAGCTCTCCATTAAGAAAAGCAATTTTGACATCCATCTGTCAAATCTCATAATTTAAGTGTGCAGCGACAGCAAGCATAATCCGGATAGACTTGAGCATTGCCATAGGAGAGAATATCTCATCATAGTCAATACCATAATGCTGACGGTAACCCTTAGCAACTACATGGGTTTTATAGGTCTCTACCTTCCTGTCGCTCCTCTTTTTCTCTTGAAAATTTATTTACACCCTATGAATTTTATCCCTTCGGGTAGATCAACTAGTGTCCAAACACTATTGATCTCCATGGACTCCATCTCGGACTTCATTGTCTTAAGCCATTTTTAGGAGTCGGGTCTTTACGTGGCCTCCATATAGGTGATCGGATCCTCATCATTCTCATCAAGTTCAATAGGATCACCATCTTAGATCAAAAAATTATAGTATCTATCTGACTGATGCAATACTCTATCGGATCTCCTTAATGGTGCCTCTACTGACTCTGAATTTGATTCACCAATCAAACCCAATTCTGTATGTGTCGATCCTTCCACCTCATGAACTTCATCAAGTTCAATTTTACAGGCATTAGCTTCTTCACCAAGGAACTCCTTTTTTAAAAAGACTATCCGACTGCTGACAAATATATTTTATTCTGTAGCAAGGTAGAAGTAGTATCCTTTAATTTTCTTTGGGTACCCTACGAACAAGCATCTATCAAACTTTGGTCTAAGCTTATCCATCTTTAAACGCTTGACATAAGCTGGACACCCCCAGACCCTAAGATGTGAGAGCACCGGCTTACATCCAGTCCATATCTCATATGAAGTTTTATCAACAGACTTGCTGGGCACCTTATTCAAAATATAGCAGGCAGTCTCTTGAGCATATCCCCAAAAGGATATTGACAGACTGAAAAAAGCCCATCATGGATTGGATCATGTCTAACAAGGTTCGATTCCTCCTCTCAGACACCCCATTATGTTGTGGTGTTTAGGAAGGATCCATTGTGAGAGAATCTCATTCTCTTCCAGATATGTCAGAAACTTATTAGTGAGGTATTCACCTCCTCAGTCTGATCAAAGGATCTTAATACTCTTTCCAATTTATTTTTCTACTTCAGCATGGAATCGTTTGAACATTTCAAATGATTCTAACTTATGTTTTATAAGATAGATATACCCATACCTCGATATGTCATCTGTAAATATAATGAAATAGTAGTATCCTCCTCTAGCACTTATGCTTATAGGCCCACATACATCAATATGTATTAGACCTAGGATATCACTGGCTCTTTCACCTTTTTCTTTAAAAAGTGACTTAGTCATCTTACCAAGTAGACAAGATTCACAGGTAGGAAATGATTCACAATCATCTATCTCAAGAACATATTTCTTGATCAACCTATAAATCCTATTCTTGTGACATGACCAAGCCTACAATACCAAAGGTAAGATTCGCTGACATTATCTATTTTGGGATGTTTATTAGGTGTGTACATTATACTAACAGGCCATGATATTATGTATATGCCATGTTTTAATTGTCCATGCATAATTGTAGTATCATTCATAATGATATCATAAAGGAAGGACAATAATGACAATCATATAATATGACACTACTGAACTTGAGACAAGCTGCAAAATTTCCAAGGCCAGAACTGGAACATAGTTTCCATCTCCAACGTTAAGGAATCACTCGTCCTCTCGAAATTTTTTACTTACCTACAGTTTCTGCAACGAATTGCATATATTAATAGAACTTTCGATATCCAATACCCAGGTAGTAATATCACAAACAAAAAAATTATAAGGCATTATCATATAAATATCTTGTGAAGCAACCACTTGCCTCTTTCTCTTGTTCTTAGGCCTCTTTGGGTCAAGGGTGGCTATATAAACAGGATAATTTTTTTTCAATGATCCAGCTTCTTACAAAAGAAGCACTCTACCTGGCTCTTGTCAACTTTTGATGGTTTGCTCTGCTTGGGATCGACAGCATGGAATTTTTATACTTTTTTTTTCTTTCCTCTCCTAGAGGATCGACGCCCTGCAAATGAACCTCCCACTAAATTCACTGGCTTTTTTTAGAGCTGGTGATCTTCTCAAAAGTCTGCAGTAATCCTAGCAAACCATGATAGTTTACTGTAGGCTTTGTCATTCTATAATGACTGAGAAAGGGTAGGTAGGATTTCGGTAACGAATTGAGGATAGCATCCTTACCTAACTGTTCAAACAACAGAAAGCCAAGTTTGCTAAGGCATTCAATCTGCTCAATCATGTATAATACATAATCGATGACTGAAGCTCTCTCTCGCATACAGGCATTGAACACTGCACAGGAGGTTTTATGTCTCTCCGCATCCTCAGGGGTGCCGAATGACTCATTCAACATTTGAATCATCTCACGACGTACAGTCATGTGATCATTAAGCCACTTCATGTAAGTGTCTCTCATAGTACAAGGAGCATTGGCTGTAGGTTCTTCAGGTGTCTGACCGTAAGGACATACAAAATCCTCTCGTGCTCTAACACGATCTTCAACTTTTGATACCAGCTATCGAAGTTGGGTCGGTGAGCTTGCCGCTATCCAATAGTGAATGGAGGGATAGTGTGTTGGCCATAACTGAAAGAAAAAAATATTAGTTTATTATTAAATGAATTATTTATTTAATTTTGAAGACATAAATTTTAGTCGAAAGATCCTCTCACTATTTTTTTTGCGAATTGGTAGCCTCTACCTCCAACTCGAAGAATTACATTAATTTCTTAGCGGGTACTAGAATCCACACGGACTTCATTCGGCCTCGAGCGTGACTCGGCCAATCCTAGTGCATCTATGGGTAGGTTCATAACCAATTGTTTCTCCAAACAACTTCTAGCATTGGGTTTTGCCCCAGACATCCCTTCAGCAGGCGTGTGGCACCTCCACTGAAAATCCTGATTAGGTCTAACCATTAACATGACACATCAAGTGCATCCAACAAACGGATGTCCAAGTCTGAGTATGGCTCGACCAACCTGAGCATTAATCTGAAGGTATATCATGATGGTCATATGATGAATGATAATTTCAATACGTAATACACACTAGACGTGTGGCACCTCCAATGCCTATTTGGAATATTGGACTTATTATCACACACCTTAATAGGAGGCAATGACCAAGTTATCTCATAACTTTATTACTTTATGGACCTAATAATTTAGAAGATTTGATTTCATTGACTTGAGAATAAGAGAAGAAGTCGACCTGCAAGTTGTAAATCCTTCCACTGATTTCACCAAGTCATGTAAAGGATTAAACACAAACTGGTCTAAAGACACCTAAATCAATCACACTGATTCACCTTAATGGCATGGATCTATACGAATCGACTAGTGACCTAATCAAAACATAATCTACCATGTTGGCCAGTGTTGGGTATAAAATACCCCCAGCTGAAGTTTGTGAAAGGCCGACCCTCCCAGGGCTCTTCCGGCTTCCGACCTTGTGCGGCGTCTTTCTGAACTCCCCCGACTGTCCGAGCTTCCATAATACCATCTGGACTTCTCCAATAATGAGCTCCTTCATTCATCTATCGGACTGCTCTAAACGCTCTTTAAGCTTCACTATCAATCAATTTTCTACAGTGATCGACCATTCTCCGAATCTCTTTCAGACTTCTTCCAGCCACGATCAACTCTACTTCGAACTTCTATTGCAAGTGAATTTCATCTGAGCTCCTACAAGAGTCGGACTCCGTCCGAACTTCTATAGTGGATGGATTTCAGACGAACTTCTACAACGGATGGGCTTCACTAGCCAGATCTCTACCCCGAACTTCTTTCAGACTTCGTCAATAATCGAGCTTCTCCAACAGCGGGACTTCTACAGTAACCAGACTCCATCCAAGCTTCTACGGTGGTCGATCGCCTTCCAAATTTCATCCGAGCTTCTATAATAAGAAGTCTCCATCCGAGCTTCCATGGTAATCGATCTTCGTCCGAGCTTCTACAATAAGCGACCTCCTTTCAGACTCCTACAAGAGTCGGACTCTGTCCGAACTTCTACAACAGAATTGAATCCCGGACTCCTCCAATGTTTGACCTTCCACAGTGTCCTCAAGACTCCTCCAGCAGATGAACCTCCATAGCACCATCCAAACTCCACTGTCGGTCGACCCTCTGTCAGATTCCTCATGAAATCGGACCTCTCTAATGGACAATCTTCAGATGAGCTTCTACATCTGGCAAATTTCAGACGAACTTCTCTAGCAATCGGACTCCTACCGGACTTCTCCAACAGAAAGTTTTCGTCCGTGCTTCTACAGCAGATGACTTCCACCTACAGTATCAGTGCCTAAGGCACCCCACAACTGTAGACTCGTCAGCAACCTCGAAAACATCCGAGCTTCTCTTAGATTGCTGAGACAGAGAGCCATTCCACTCCACCAGACGTCCCAACCGAACTTCAGCCGTCCAGCCCGAACTCTCTGATAAGTTACGACAACAGACATCAATCCACTCTCTATAATAGATTCCACGTGGCCCCACCACTCTTTGGCAAGTCACGACAACAGACACCACTCCACTCTCCATAACAAACTCTATGTGGCCCTGAACAGCCCACTGACGCCATCACTCTCCGTAACAAACCCCGCATGGCCCCGAACGGCCCATTACCAGACAGTTACGGACGTCGCTGTCAATCAGTTACACTCTCCCATCTATAAAAGGGACTCCCAGATACATTCTTCTCTAAGCTAAAAACTCTATCTCGAAACTCTACTAAAATCCAGTTCGAGTACTCCATTTCTGTTAAGGCAGAGTACTGACTTGAGCATCGGATGGTCTTACCGGAGCACCCCCAACTCTGGTTTAGATTTTTCTTGCAGGTCCCAGCGGCAGCCGCGATCCCCTCGACTCCAGCTTCTCCGACATCGGTGGAATTCTGCACCAATAGAATTGGCACTAGAGGAAGGGGCTATATCTTCGCAGGACCCTTGCTCTTAAAAGAGTACTCAACGGGACTATCTTCGATTATCTTCTTCGACATCTTCCTCCTCTTCTCCTGCCAGATCCCCACCCAATGCCTCCCGAAAGGCATCCACCAGGCGATCTATGCCTCCGTGGCCAAATCTCAGTGAGATCCACAAGCTCCGATCTCGTTTCAATTTCTCAGGCTCCTCCTCCTCCGACAACGACAGTCGGTATGGAGCAGTTTTACCTACTGGTTCAGTAGGTCAGGGGACTCACCGAAGCAGTGCAGGCCATGCAGCAGCAGCAGCCGCAGGCATCTGTGCGGTTGGAAAAAGCATCGTCGGAGTTTCAGAATCCGACGATCGGGTGGGCCACTTGGGCCAGTCGCCTTGTCCTCCCCAGAAAGGGAAAGCAGAGGATGGAGAGCCCTCCGTCTGATCATAATTCCACCCCCGGAGGGTCCCTACCTTCGTTCTACTAGATGACCCTCGAGACTCGCAGTCGAGAGGATCTCCTAGATCAATGATTTCAGGAGATGAACCGATGAATCGAAGAGCTCCACCATGCTCCCCCTGCTTACGGTGAGGATATTTGTACTGACCCTCCTTTCTCTCAAATGATTATGCAGGAATCGATCCCGTCGAACTTCAAGCTCCCCCAATTCGAGAGCTACGACGGGACCTCAAATCCAATTGATCACATGGAGGCCTTTCGAACAATGATGCTGCTCCATGGCGCACCAGACGCCATCCTGTGCCGAGCTTTTCCATCTACCTTGAAGGGAGCTGCAAGAAATTGATACTCGGCACTTGAGCCGGGTACTACTTCTCCTTTGATCAAATGAGCCATCAGTTTGCAGCTCATTTCGTCAGTAGCCGGCATCCCCGAAGAGGTTCGGAGTCCCTCATCAACATCAAGTAAAAGGAGGGAGAGTCCATCCAAACTTACGTCAACCATTTTAACATCGCCGCATTGGAGGTCCGGAACTTGAACCAATCAGTTGCAATGGCCATCCTGAAGAGTGGTCTTTAAAAGAACGATCTTCTATTTTCTCTAGAAAAGAAGTATCCCAGGGACTTCGTTGATTTGTTGGCTCGGGCGGAAGGATATGCCCGAGTAGAGGAAGCCTTCAAGATGAAGGATGAGGAGGCCACGAAGGAGCGACAGGCGGGTGACTCCAGCAAGCCTGCAGCTAAAAAAGGGCCGAGTGAAGCTCAGCCACATTCTCGAACTCTCTCCGCACACAAGCATGTCCGAACTCCTCCTCGAGCTCGTAGGCAGAGAAGCCCGGACCGCAGGGTTCGATGAAGCTCTCCCCCAGGAAGATTCCACAGCTATGCCCCTCTCAATGCTCCAAAAGCTCAAGTGCTGATGGAGGTCAGGGAGCAGCTGCCAAGGCCGAAAAAGATGCGCACACACCCCGGAAAGTGCAACTCTAACAAGTTCTGCCTCTATCATCGTGACCATGGCCACAACACGGAGGAGTGTATTCAGCTCTGAGATGAGATCAAGGAGCTCATCAGATGCCCATGAGCTTGTCATTATCTAATAATGACCAGAGCGACAGGGTAGTGGCCATAGCTGTATAAAGAAAAATCAGACCTTTATTAGTATATAAATTATTAATACTAAAGACTTGGACTTTAGTCAAAAATTTCTCCAGTATTTTTACGAACTGGTAGCCTCAACCTCCAGTTCGAAGAATTACTTTAATTCCTTAGTGGGTACTAGAATCCACACAGACTACACACGAGCCCAACTTTGGTTGGTCAACTCATGTAAATCTATGGATAGGTTCATAACCAGTTGTTTCTTTAAACAACTTCAAGTAATTAATTTTGCCCCAGAACCTAATCAATAGGCTTTGGCCTCTACTGAAAAGATCTGGTTAGATCCAACCATTAACATAATTTGATTTGGTGAATCAGACCAATAAATGATCAGGCCCGACTTTGGCCGGCCAACCTGACCACCATCAGAAAGACTCAACCAAATGATCATATTATGAATGATAATTCCATTAGTCAATAAGCACCAGGCCTTTGGGCCTCCAGTGATTATTAAACTAATGGACTCATTATCACTCACTTAATGGGAGGCTATGACTTAGTTATCACTATAACTTAATCATTTTAGGGACCTAATAATT
The DNA here is from genome assembly GCF_000442705.2 of Elaeis guineensis. Taxonomy (NCBI): domain Eukaryota; kingdom Viridiplantae; phylum Streptophyta; class Magnoliopsida; order Arecales; family Arecaceae; genus Elaeis; species Elaeis guineensis. The sequence continues at coordinate 26,897,379 of NC_026003.2, forward strand.
TTTGAAGATTTTATTAAAGGATAGAAGAGAAGAAATTTACCAGCCAATTTCAATCCTCCTACTGACTTCACCAAGTCAGATTAAAAGGGATTTAATTAAAGCCAGTATTAGAAGCACCTAAATCAGTCACTGATTTACCTAATGACATGGGTGAGCCCTAATCACCAAGTGATCTAATCAAAATCTAACTCACCAGGTTGGCCAGGTAAGTGAGATCAGTGGTGAGGATATGCCATTAACTCGTCAGAGATCGAATCAATGCGAGTAGCTCCCACTTAAAAATCACTGGTCAAACTGCCAAACTTACCTTAGACACCAACCGGTTCATTAGTTTTAATTTGATCAACTTAGTAAATAGGGTGTTAGGAATAGTATCCCAAAGCCAATCATCAGCCTGTTGACGGTTGTGCTCATTTTTGTAAATATACATGAATTATGAATTAATAAAAATTATTATGATATTTTTCATCACAAAATGTTTCATCTTCTAAAGAACTCCTATGTTGTGGTGAAGTCCTTAGGACTATTTAGACTCGACAAAGGAGGATTTATCATTTAGTCCTTAAATCTGTTCGCGACCAAATGATACGTTGTTACCAAGGACGATAGCGTTTATCAAGCATAGGTCGTTGTGTGCCATATAGGTTGGTTGTCCTCTTAACCAATGAGTGTGGAGACACTGGTATGGCATATAGGTGAGATGTAAGAGTACATCTGCACTGAACGTGACTGACTCCAGAGCTATTTCTGCTGTCAAAATTTGCTCCGATGGAATATGGGTATAAATATCCCTCTAACCTGAGACCGTCACGGTGACTTGCAAGCAACTTACTGCACTTAGGCACTGGACTACCTGAATTTCTAATTCAGTGATGGAAGGCTGCTGGGTGTAGTCAAGTACTTGACTTATCGGTGCATGTGTCAAGATGGGATTGACCACTCTAGTTTAGGAGCTGTGTACAGTCGTGTTTCAATTTAGCAAAACCTTGGCCAGGGTAGTCTTTGTGAGGAGTCATAGGACTATTTGAGTTGAGCACGATTCGGATGATCTAATCAGGGTTGACAGTTTAACCCTGAGTCATCCTAAACACAGAGGTCAAAAGGATAAATTATACAATAACCATATTCACGTAGGTTCTGAGTGTTGCGATTGAGACCATTCGACCTATCCGATCATCGGGTATCATTGCTAGATGGTCACTTCGATTAGTACAGAAATTGGTTCCTGTGCTACCGACTTAGGTTCGAACCTGCGGGGTCACATACATTAGAGGTTCCTATTTGATCTGATAGCTGGTGAAGAGTCCTTCATGTCTGAAATTTTGTGATCGAGAATCAGGATTCTCTGATCATGAATTCCATACATTTTGGGTACCGGGGTCAAGAGTCCCACTGGTTTAGGACTCTTCGATCAGGGTTACATATCGATGAATTCTGATGCCCGATTATCCATCGGATTTGGACTCAATTTTTATGAGAGGTTTAATTAATAATTTTATCAATAATTAACTCAATTTAATTGAGTAATTAATTTTGGATCAAGTCCAATTGAATTGGATTCAGTTGGGTTTGACCCGATTAGATTAAGAGTTGACCTAATCGTCAAGATGGTTTGGTCCTTGATATGATCAGTGGTTGGGCTTAATCAATTCTTGATTTGATTAAGATTTTATTGGGCCTAATTAAGTTTAATTAAGTTGGATTTAAATTAGTCTAATTGGGCCTAACTTATTTGGTTCAATTAGGTTGGTTTAAATAATGAAACCACCTTGACCCATTCTCCCTGCGCCACCTCACTTTCACTGCGCCCATTTGAATTCATGAGAAGGAAGTTCTCATGAATTTTTCCTCACGCAAGGCCCTCCTCATGCCCTACTTTAATATGCCAAATGAGTGGATAAGGATGATTAGTTGTCCATTCAAATTCAAAACAAAAGTTTGAATTTGAATGAGCAACCAATCTTAGCGCCTTGACCTTATCCTTTTTTAACGTCCCATTTATTACACGAAAAAATGTTTCTCATGAAATCACTCATGCACAAATTTAGCCATGCCCTCCTCATCTCATGTCCTTAGTGGATAGGAATAAATTGGTTTCCATTTGAATTTAAAATTTGATTTGAATTCAAATGTGCAATTACTCATCTTTATCCTCTCACGTGGATAAGACGTTTGACTTTATTTTAAAAGGGGGAGAAGAGTGGGGCGTGTGCAAGAAAAATTTTGGAGAGAAAATCTGGGCGTGAGGAATCCTTGTGTGCAAGGTGAAGGTCAATATCCTTTCGAAAGAAAAAGAAAGAAAAGAAAGAAAAAGTGTGCGCAGGTTTTCAATGAGTTCTTCAGGGTTTCAGCTGGAGTTCAGAAAGTGAGAAGGTGAGCTACGAGTGTCGTGAGCCCACCAAATTTTAGAAAGATCTTCAACATCCTCTCAAGCATGTCTGCTGATGATCCAAAGCATCCAAAGAATTGGCAGACATCGATCGAAGGAGTTCAATCAGCATCGGTCGTCGAAAGAACTCTACAACGAGCTAGCACTCGTGAGGAATCGATCAGATCGGGAGCTTCATGTGAATGATCCGTAGAGGCCAGACATGCTGTGTGGTTACATTATGATGATCAGACTCTTCCAACAGTGATCAAATTAAGGCGATCTACTACCCGCACAAAGGTATTGTGTTCTAAACACATTACAGTAAAGTGTTTACTATTCAAATTCGAATTTCAAATTTAAATGCATGCATGCTATATATCATATTTAGATCCTAGTATAGGATAAATTTTTATTAATTAATTAGATTAATTAATAATTTTACTGTAAAATAATGATTTTAAAAAATTTTAAAATTACCATTTTACCCCTACACTGATTTTCCCCACAAATGGTACCAGAGCGGGTTCTTAGATATGATATATATATTTGCATGTGTAGATTAAGTTGTAATCTAAAAGTTTACAATTTGAAATTTGAAATTCAAAATTTAAAATTTGAATTTTGAAAGTTGTTCGAAATTCAAAAATTTGAAATTCAAAATTTGAATTTTTAAATTTGAAATTCAAAATTAAAAAATTCAAAATTTAAAATTTAAAATTTGAAATTCAAAATTTGAAATTTAAAAATTTGAAATTTGAAATTTCAAATTTATTTGAAATTTAAATTTCAAATTTTAAAATTTAAAATTTGAAATTTAAATTTAAATTTTAAATTGGTATATTTAGATATACTTGATCCAAGTAGCAAGTAATCGAATTAGGTTGGTTGCCATGGCCATCCGGTCATAGGAGAAAAGTAAGGTTTAAAGGCCCTCTCCTCCCATTCGATGGGGTCTCCTATGGCGGTAGGGGTGCCGCTGCAATTATATCTCATGCAGATGAAGCAGCGAAAGAAATTAATTGTAAAGGTTCAATTGTGAAATTCATCATGAATATGTTAGATTAGATCTAAAGGAATATTCATGATATTCTTTTTAAGTTATTTTCTGTTATGTAATTAGCAATAAGATTGCTATTTATGAAATGTGCTGATCTATTTATGAAATGAGTCAACATATTTGGTGAACAGAAAATAAAATATTTTAAATTTAAAAATTATTTTCGAAATACCAAACCTCGACCTATCAGCCCTGTTGGTGCAAAAATCCGCCTGCGCCGGAGAAGCTGGAGTTGAGGAAGCCGCGGTCGTCGCCGGGACCTGCAAGGGAAGTCTAAACCGGAGGTGGGGTTGCTCCGGCAAGACCCTCCGACGCTCAAGTCAGTTCTCTGCCTCAACAAGAATGGAGTGCTCGAACGGAGAATTTAGCAGAGTTTTTAGATAAGGCAAAAGAGCTTAAAAAATAACGTATCTGAGTCCCCCCCTTTTATAGGCGGGGGAGGCAACGGACTGATGGCGACGTGTGTAACCGCCTGGTAGTGGGCCGCCACGGTCAGGGAATTGATTGCGAAAGATAATGGAGCAGACACGTGGGCATCACCTCGACTTGCCACGTTGAATCCGTTATGAGGGGTGGAGCAGCGTCCGTCGTCAGGAGAATCGCATGGTATCCGTCGCAGGAGGTGGAGCAGGTTCGTGGCCGTTACTGTGGCCTGCCAGAGGGATAATGGAGCTGTGCGGAGTCCGCCACAGGAAGTGGAGCAGGGCGGCTATGGCTGCTGCGGCTTGTCAGGGAATGATGATACTGCGTGGAGTCCGCCACAGGAGGTGGAGCAGGGTCGCAGCCGTTTTGAGGTCCTGTCAGCGGGCGTGGATCTGTCGATTGAAGCTCGGCAATGGTCGGAGCCGTTGTGAGCGGAGCCCGGCTCCCGTAGGAGTCCGGGCGGAGCTGTGCTGATGTCGTCGGTGGAGCCCGACTCCCGTAGGAGTCCGGGCGGAGCTGCGCTGCAAACAAAGTCAAGGGTGAAGTCCGGCCCTGATAGGAGTCCGGATTGAGCTTACCAGCAATTGATATTGAGAGCGGAGCCCGACTCCCGTAGGAGTCCGGGCGGAGCTGTTTTGATGTTGGCGGCGGAGTCTGGCTCCCGTAGGAGTCCGGGCGGAGCTGTACTTGCTGATGGCGGTGGAGCCCGGCTCCCGTAGGAGTCCGGGCGGAGCTGCACTTGCTGATGGCGGTGGAGCCCGGCTCCCGTAGGAGTCCGGGCGGAGCTGTGCTGATGTCGTCGGTGGAGCCCGGCTCCCGTAGGAGTCCGGGCGGAGCTGCGCTGCAAACAAAGTCAAGGGTGAAGTCTGGCTCTGATAAGAGTCCGGATTGAGCTTACCAGCAGTTGATACTGAGAGCGGGGCCCGGCTCCCGTGGGAGTCCGGGCGGAGCTGCGCTGCAAACAAAGTCAAGGGTGAAGTCCGGCTCTGATAAGAGTCCGGATTGAGCTTACCAGCAGTTGATACTGAGAGCGGGGCCCGGCTCCCGTGGGAGTCCGGGCGGAGCTGTTCTTGCTGATGGCAGTGGAGCCGGCTCCCGTAGAGTCCGGCGGAGCTGCACATGCTGATGGCGGTGGAGCCCGGCTCCTGTAGGAGTCCGGGCGGAGCTGCACTTGCTGATGGCGGTGGAGCCCGGCTCCCGTAGGAGTCTGGGCGGAGCTGCACTTGCTGATGGAGTGGAGCCTGGCTCCCGTAGGAGCCCGGGCGGAGCTGCACTTGCTGATGGCGGTGGAGCCCGACTCCCGTAGGAGTCCGGGCGGAGCTGCACTTGCTGATGGCGGTGGAGCCCGGCTCCCGTAGGAGTCCGGGCGGAGCTGCACTTGCTGATGGCGGTGGAGCCCGGCTCCCGTAGGAGCCCGTGCGGAGCTGCACTTACTGATGGCGGTTCCGCCGTGGGTTCCGGCTGTGGGTATTTTATACCCAATAAGCCCAAATACTTAATTAAAAGAATTAAGTGTTGTCTAGTAGGTCTAGATTGTAAATTAAGACCTAAGACAATTGCATAAACTTGTGGGTCAATGGGTTAGATGGATTAGATCCATAATTTAGTTAGACCTAAGGTTAGCTTAAAGAAATGGACTAAATTAGAGTAATTGGTCAAATCTAATCAAAAGTTGAATTAGATTAGGTCAAGTGTTGCTCCTAGATTGATTTTGATGATTACAAAACAGTTTGAAGGGATACAAATATTTTTTATTTTGAAAAAGTCCTTATGCTCTACAGGGGCAAAATTATAATTTCATCAAAACTCTGATTTGATAGTATCATCTTGTAGAGCAAATGATTTGTGATCTATTGGTGAAGATTTCATTATTTTTGGACTTATATTTTTGAAGTTATGAAGGTTTGAAGTGCATGAGTCGACTCATGAGTCGACTCATGGCACAATGAGCTGATTGGCACGGAAAAATCCTGTTGGCACGCGACCTTTTTTGGCTTGGCACGGCTTGTGAGTCGACTCATGAGTCGACCCACAAGGCATGAGTCGACTCATGAGTCGACCTCTGTTAGTGTGGGCCAAAATTTCCAGAAACTTGTTTTTCTGGATGTTGCATCAGAGGTCGACTCATGAGTCGACCCCTGAAGCATGGGTCGACTCATGAGTCGACCCCTGCGATGGGATTTGCCTGTAACAGCTAGTTTTTGGCCAGATTTAGTTGCTTTTAATGCTCACCTTTTGTGCTCTAACGGCTCTTTTTCTGCCTAGTTTGTTTTCCTTTGTTTCTTAAGGCTATAAAAGGTTTCAAAAGGTGGAAAACAATAAGGAGAGACATCAAATATCCAAGAGGCATTCAAGAGATTTGAAAAGACAAAAGAAAGAGCATTCAAGAGGGCATTCAAGTGCATTCAAGAGAGGATTTCTCAAGCCAACTTCTCAATCTCATTCAAGAGCTCATTTAAAGCCTTCAAGAAGCCTTCAATCAAAGCTCACCAACTCCTCAAGCTTTTATTCCTTTTCTCATCCATTTTGAGGAAATCAAAGAAGGGCTTCTTCTTTTGAGTAAAGCGTATTTATTGTTATTCTCGCTCATTTAAGGAGCTATTCTTGTACTTATTTGTGCTCTAAACTGATTTTATCTTGTGAGTAATTGTTTTGTTTTGGAGGGTTTCCAAAATAAGGGAAGGTTGATCCAAACCTGAAATCGGAGTGTATTGGGTCGGCTTGTACCCGAAAACAAGTGGACTAGCTTGAGATAGCTAGTGTCGGAGGTTTCGACGTTTGTATTCGGGTAGAATACAAAGTATAGTGGATTGGAATTCCCAAGTAGGAGCTTGGGGAGTGGATGTAGGTGCAAGGTTGGCACCGAACCACTATAAATCCTTGTGTTTGTGGCATGCTTTATTGTTTCTCTTTAATTCTCCATTATATCCTTGCATTCTTGCTTTAAGCAATTAATCTCAAACTAAAGTCTCTCTCCTCATTCATCAAGCTTTTGATATATATTTTTCATAAGTAATTAGTTAAGCTTAAATTCTTTAAAACCCAATTCACCCCCCCCCCTCTTGGGTTGCATAGCTGGGCAACAAGTGGTATCAGAGCCCGGTGCTCTAGCCCTTCTTTGATCTAACAATCAAAGAGCCAAAGATCTATGGCAACCCACGTCGGCACTTCTCTAGCCGAGGGGCAATCCACCAACCGACCTCCACTTTTCAATGGGTCTAATTACACCTATTGGAAAGCTCGGATGAAGATATTCATACAAGCACTAGACTATGATATGTGGAGTATCATAGTGAACGGTCCTCACACACCCACCAAGATTATAGATGGTGAGGAGTCAACCAAACCCGAAAGAGAATGGGATGAGGTTGATAAGAAATTGGCACAATTAAATGCTAAAGCTATGAATGTTCTTTATTGTGCACTTGATGCAAATGAATTTAATCGCATTTCTACCTGTGCATCTGCTAAAGAAATATGGGATAGGTTAGAAGTAACACATGAGGGAACAAATCAAGTAAAAGAGTCCAAAATAAACATGCTTGTACATAAATATGAGCTACTTAAAATGGAGCATGATGAGTCCATAACTGCTATGTTTACTCGTTTTACTGATATAATTAATGGTTTGAAGAGTCTTGGCAAATCTTATACTAACAGTGAGCTTGTAAGAAAAATTCTCAGGTCATTGCCAAGAACTTGGGAAGCCAAGGTGACTGCCATCCAAGAAGCAAAGGACTTGAACACTCTACCTCTAGAAGAGCTTCTTGGATCCTTGATGACTCATGAGCTTAGCATGAATCAACATCAAGAGGATGAAGTCAAAAAGAAAAGAACCATTGCCCTCAAATCCACAGCTTCTCCTGATGAAGAAATTGACGACACAGAAGATGAAGAACAGGATGAAGAGATGGCACTCATCACCCGGAGATTCAAGAAGTTCCTAAGAAAAAGGAAGCAGGGGATGAGAAAGAGACCTTTCACAAAAGGGGAACAAAGCAAAGAGAAAGAAAAAGATCAACCCCTTATATGCTATGAGTGCAAAAAGCCGGGGCATTTCAAATCCGAATGTCCACAACTGAAGAAAGGTCCCAAAAAGTTTAAGAAGAAGGCAATGATGGCCACATGGAGTGCGAGCGATGACTCAAGCTCCGATGAGGAGACTTCAACAGAACAAGCCAACCTGTGCCTTATGGCACATGAAAATGAGGTAATTTCTGAAATCCCTAGTGAATTCACTTTTGAAGAATTGCATGAAGCCTTCAATGATTTAATTGATGAATTGAAGAAACTAGGAATGAAAAACAAAGAACTGAAATTGAAAAATCAATCCTTAGTAAAACAAGCTGAAAACCTTTCAATTGAAAAATCCACTTTGCTTCAAGAGAACCAAAGCCTAAAGAATGATATTAACAAGCTGAAACCTATAGTAGATAAGTTCACCTTAAGTTCAAACAAACTAAATATGATTCTTGAAAATCAAAAGGCCGTATATGATAAGGCTGGACTTGGTTATAACCCCTTAAAGAAACAAAAATTTCTGAAAAATATTTATGTAAACTATTCAAGTAACAAGTCTACCAATATTACTTGTTTTAAATGTGGTAGAATAGGACATAAATCTTACACTTGTGCAAACACAACTATAAAGAAAATATGGATTCCAAAAGGAACCATTTTGACTAACCAAAAAGGACCCAAGAAAGCTTGGGTACCTAAAACAAAAACTTGACATTTGTTTGCAGGTGTGTCTAGCATCCCATGGAGAAAACAGGAAATGGTATCTGGACAGTGGATGCTCGAGACACATGACTGGTGATGAATCACAATTCATCACGCTTGATGCTAAGGATGGAGGGATGGTCACCTTTGGAGATAATGGCAAAGAAAAGATCATCGGGATAGGTAACATTGGTATCACTCCCTCCAAATATATTGAAAATGTTTTGTTAGTTAAAGGTTTAAAGCATAACTTACTTAGCATTAGTCAATTTTGTGATAAAGGGTATAAAGTTGTTTTTGAATCATCTGTTTGTATTGTGACTAGTCCTATTAATGATGGCATCAAATTTATAGGTCATAGACATGGCAATGTTTATATGGTAGATCTAAATGATTTAGCCAAATTAGACATGCAATGCCTAGTATCCTTAAATGCTAAAATTAATGAGACTAGTTGGCTTTGGCATCGTAGACTTGCTCACATTAGCATGCATTCTCTTTCAAAATTAATTAAGAAAGAATTAGTTCATGGCTTGCCTAAACTGAATTTTGAAAAAGATAGAATTTATGATGCATGTCAACTAGGTAAGCAAACTAGAGTTTCATTTAAATCCAAAAATATTGTTTCAACTTCTAGACCTTTAGAGCTTTTGCATATGGACTTATTTGGACCAACTAGAACCACTAGTCTAGGAGGAAAACGATATGGTTTTGTAATTATAGATGATTACTCTCGTTTTACTTGGGTTTTCTTTTTGGCACACAAAGATGAAACTTTTCATATTTTCACTAAATTTCATCGAAAAGTCACTAATGAAAAAGGATTTTCAATTCAAAATATTAGAAGTGATCATGGAACTGAATTTGAAAATCAAGACTTTGAAAAATTTTGTGATGAAAATGGAATTGGCCATAACTTCTCTGCTCCTAGAACACCCCAACAAAATGGGGTAGTTGAAAGGAAAAATAGAACCTTAGAAGAAATGGCCCGTACCATGCTTTGTGAAAGCAACCTTCCAAGATATTTTTGGGCGGAAGCTATTAACACAGCATGTTACATTCTAAATCGTGCTTTAATTAGACAATTTTTTAAGAAAACCCCCTATGAACTTTGGAAAGGAAGAAAACCAAATATTGCATATTTTCATGTTTTTGGTTGCCGATGTTTTGTATTAAATAATGGTAAGGAAAGACTTGGTAAATTTGATGCAAAATCAGATAAAGCAATCTTTCTGGGTTACTCCTCCACTAGTAAAGCTTTTAGAGTTTTTAATAAAAGAACCCTAATAGTTGAGGAGTCCATTCATGTTGTCTTTGATGAATCTAACGATCTTCCTTCGAGGAAGAATGAGGGTGTTGATGATGCAGATCCATTAATAGAAGGTATGAAGGAGATCACTCTGAAAGATTCAGCTACTCCAGAGGACAAGGGACAAGAAGACAAACAAGATGAGAGAGGTGAAGAAATTCAAGAACAACCTCAAGGTACAGATGACCTACCCAAGGAATGGAGGTATGTTCACAACCACCCTAAGGAATTAATTATTGGTGATCCTATGCATGGGGTAAAAACTCGTTCTTCACTAAGAGAAGTGTTTAATCATTGTGCTTTTGTATCTCATCTTGAACCAAAAACCATTGAAGAAGCTGAAAAAGATCATAATTGGATTAATGCAATGCAAGAGGAACTTAATCAATTTGAAAGAAATAATGTTTGGACTTTGGTTTCAAGACCTAAAAACTGTTCAATAATTGGCACAAAATGGGTCTTTAGAAACAAATTAGATGAGCATGGCAATGTAATTAGAAATAAAGCAAGATTGGTTGCTAAAGGATATAATCAAGAAGAAGGAATTGATTTTGATGAAACCTTTGCACCTGTTGCTAGATTAGAAGCTATTAGACTTCTACTTGCATATGCTTGCTTTATGAAATTCAAATTATTTCAAATGGATGTTAAAAGTGCATTTTTAAATGGATTTATTGCTGAAGAAGTTTATGTAGAACAACCCCCTGGATTTGAAAATCATGCTTTTCCTAATCATGTTTTTAAATTAAATAAAGCTTTATATGGATTAAAACAAGCACCTAGAGCATGGTATGATAGACTAAGCAAATTTTTACTAAATAATGGTTTTTCAAAAGGTAATGTAGATACAACCCTCTTTATCAAAAGAAATCAAAATGATATGTTAGTTATACAAATTTATGTTGATGACATAATTTTTGGGTCTACTAATGAATCTCTTTGTCAAGACTTTGCTAAGCTTATGCAGGGGGAGTTCGAGATAAGCATGATGGGAGAACTCACCTTCTTCCTCGGACTCCAAATCAAACAATCAAAAGAGGGAATCTCCATCGCCCAAAGCAAGTACACCAAGGAACTACTCAAAAGATTTGGAATGGAGAACTCCAAACCCATTGGCACACCAATGAGTCCCTCATGTAAGCTTGACAAGGATGATGAAGGTAAATGTGTAGACTTAAAATATTATAGAGGCATGATTGGATCATTATTGTATCTAACTGCAAGTAGGCCTGATATCATGTTTAGTGTTTGTTTATGTGCTAGATATCAATCTAATCCTAAAGAATCTCATTTGAATGCTGTTAAAAGAATCCTTAGATACTTAAATGGTACTCAAACTTTAGGGTTATGGTACTCTAAGGACTCACAAATTGATCTATTAGGATATTCTGATGCTGACTTTGCTGGATGTAAATTAGATAGAAAAAGCACAAGTGGAACTTGTCAATTTCTTGGAGTTAACCTAATCTCATGGTTTAGCAAGAAACAAAATTCGGTAGCACTGTCTACGGCTGAGGCCGAATACATTGCAGCCGGAAGTTGTTGTGCTCAAATCTTGTGGATTAAGCAACAACTCGAAGACTTTGGAATTAAACTTAATGAAACACCAATAAGATGTGACAACACAAGTGCCATAAATCTATCTAAAAATCCTATTCAACACTCAAGATCCAAACATATTGAAATAAGACATCACTTCATAAGAGAACATGTTCAAAACAAAAATATAATTCTTGAATATGTTTGCACCGAAAATCAATTAGCTGATATCTTTACAAAGGCCCTTAGTGAGGATAGATTCTGTGAAATTAGGAGAAATCTAGGAATTCTTGATCCATTTGCCTGAATTAATTTTTCAATTTCCAATGATTTATTGTCAAAATTTCTTAGAGCTTAATTTCCAACACCTTTCTTGGTCCCAAAAGCTTGAGTTTTTCATTCTAAAAACTTATCTTAGAGCTAAACTCCTTCTCCCCAAATTTTAAATTTTTTTGGAATTTATCCACATTTTTCCTGATTTTCTGAACTTCATGAGTCGACCCCCATGAGTCGACTCAATGGCAAACTTGTAAATCCCACCAACTTCCAAACGGGCTTAAGGTTTTTATATAAGGATTGCTGTTCGTGAGCCGACCCACACGGTCATCTTCTTCCTTCCAAAACCCATCCTCCCCACTTCCATTAGCTCCCATTCCAAGACCCAAGCTTGTGGAACTTCTCCCGCCTTCTCTCCACTGCAAATCGCCTCTTGGGGAAAGGTCTTTTTGTGACTTCTTCCCTTGTTCATCACGGTTGGAGCGTGCCCTAGCACTCCACCGTCCCTCTCAAATCCACCCTTTTCTCCACCATAATTCCATTTCACTCTCTTGTGATCCTTCCTCCACTCTTTCACTTGCTCCTCAAGTCTCCTCGCCTGCTATTGAAGAGATTATGGCTCCAAAGATGAAGCTTCCCCAAAGGAGAAAGTCTGTCCGAGAACTTGAAGAAAATGTCAGAAAGAAAAGGCAAGTGGCACAGTCCTCCACTGCTCCCACTCCAACTTCAGTTCAAGGTCCTTCTCATTCCTCTCAAAGCCCCAGTAAGAACCCTCTTTCAGATAGAAAAGTAGAAACCGGAAAAAACATAGACTTCCGGTTCTTTGAAAATGAGGGATTTTCTTTTGCAACCAAGATCAAAAATCAAGGATGGAGTTTTTACTGTACCCTTAAAGAAGTTACCTATGTTGACCTAGTTAGGAGTTTTATCAGAATCTAATTTATGGAAATGGGTCAGTAACTTCAACTGTAAAAGGGATTGATATTTGTCTGAATCCTGTTATCTTGGGGGAGATTTTACATTTGCCTAGTGAAGGTTATGCATATATGGAACTCCCTGTGAAAGAAGAAGGTGTTAGTGTTATTCTTGGGGGTGCCTACCAAGGGAATCTGAATAAACTGGAAGCAAAGATATTACCTATAGAGATGAGAGTTTTACATCAAATGGTCACCAAACTCTTCTTCCCTAGGAGTGGTAGGCACGATCTACTGTCTGGCAGGGATATATGTATTATGTTTCACATTATCACACAGACCCCCCTAAACCTCCCGGCACTTATGATTGAGGCCATGAGAGAAACTCTGAACAGATCTAAGGCACATTTGCCTTTTGGTATGGCCCTGACTAGAGTTTTTAGGAGGTTTGGTGTTAGCTGTGAGGGGGAGGCTCCTACCAAGCTATCTCATGTTGATACTTTCAACCTACACACCTTGCACCGAATGGGTTTCACAAAGACTGGTGGTGGTTGGATCAGGGGAGCTGAGGAGAGAGCAGAGGAGAGAGCTGAGGAGAGAGCAGAGGAGAGAGCTGAGGAGACAGCTGGAGACAGAACTGAAGTCAGAGCTGAAGAAGAAGAAGATCCATCATCTCCTATTCATGACTTCAGGGCAGCTTCACCAGATATACAGTTCTTTCCGGATCCAGAGGCTGGCCCTTCGGAGTTTACCAGGATGCCCACACCAGTGCATCAGCCAGAGAGCAGAGCACCTCCGTCAGAGTTCACACTGTCTGATGATCAGATTGAGCGGATTTCACAGCGTGTGGCTTCATTATTGACTAGTCAGTGGAGCAGTACTACATTTGCACCAGGGGTTACTTCTTCTGATCAGACTTTGACTCCCCACATCTCCACAGTGTATCAGATGATGACAGACCAGTCCATCCGGATTCAGCAGCTTGAGGGCACTATTTTGAGATTGACTGGCAGAGTCCTTGACTTGCAGGGGCAAGTCCTTGACTTGGCCCATCCTCAGCCATAGGAGTCTTCGATTGAGGTCACTGATCTCACTGCAGAGGCTGGCAGACTTAGAGGAGCTCTTGAGGGCGGTTATGAGTTACTAAGGAAGGAGATCAGAGGATCGAGTGACTATGCGACTACCCAGTTCACTGCTCTTCTTCAGGCTGTTTCCAGGGCACTGACTGTACTTGATTCCATCAGACTTACCCTTTCTGTTCAGTCCCTAGCTTCTCAGCGTTCTCAGCCATCCAGTTCCTCCCGCTCGCCTGCTCGTACCAGTACTTCCACTCGTGCCAGAGGCAGACGGGGTAGAGGACGCACTTCTGATTCAGATCCATCTGCTCCTTATCACATTTCTGATGATTCCGATCATTGACTTATCTTGATCATTTCTAGATCCTAGGTGTTAGTGTTTTGTCCTTTCTAGGATCTTATTTTGGGGCCATGTATTGACATGTGCTAGTTGACTTTGTATGTTATGATCTATGTACTGAAACAATTATGGTTTTATGATATCATCTTTTTTCTTTGTAATGATGTTTATCATACTTTGGTTATATATTTCTCCTTTGTGGAATATTGTCTTCTCTTTGTGGTATTATCATCTTATGATTGCTGTTAATAGTTGCTACATTAAGGGGGAGTAAACTCTACAGAAGAAGAAATTAAAGAATGCTTCACAAAAAGGAGGAGTTAACCTTGTGTGATGATGTCAAAAAGGGGGAGAAATTAAACAAAAAGAAATCCATCAAAAGCAAAAAACTACAAATTATGATTATGAGAAATTAATCAATTGAAAATTTTAAGTACAAATCCCAAGTAAATCCCAAGTATACTGCCAATAAGTACCTTTTAAAATTACTTATACTCTGATTTGCTGTAAACATTTGGATATGCTCTGATAGGCTCCAACCTACTCTGATATATTGAATACATTGCTCTATACATTGAAAAACTGTTTTTACTACTCTGATACATTGCTAAATTTTTCTCTGATACATTGTAAAATTGTCTTCCCTACACTGATACATTGCAAGATTTTCATTTCTCTTGCTCTGATACATCTTAAACTTAAATGCTCTAATACTCTTTCCAAATCAACTATTCAATATGCTTTGGCACACATGACTAGTTTTGAGAATTGAGAAAATTTTTCAAAATACAGTTTGCTCTGATAATAAAATCAAATTTTCTGCTCTAACACCAAAACAATTATCCAATGAGCATATCTTCCAATCTTTAAGCAAATGGACAAACTATTTATGCATATAACCATTTGTATCACATGCCAAAAGAATCATACTCTTTTCAAGCATATGCACCTAAAATGCAATCTTTTGAAATTCATGATTCATATAAATGCTTTTGTTCAAATGTTTTGCCATCATCAAAAAGGGGGAGATTGTTGCTCCTAGATTGATTTTGATGATTACAAAACAGTTTGAAGGGATACAAATATTTTTTATTTTGAAAAAGTCCTTATGCTCTACAGGGGCAAAATCATAATTTCATCAAAACTCTGATTTGATAGTATCATCTTGTAGAGCAAATGATTTGTGATCTATTGGTGAAGATTTCATTATTTTTGGACTTATATTTTTGAAGTTATGAAGGTTTGAAGTGCATGAGTCGACTCATGAGTCGACTCATGGCACAATGAGCTGATTGGCACGGAAAAATCCTGTTGGCACGCGACCTTTTTTGGCTTGGCACGGCTTGTGAGTCGACTCATGAGTCGACCCACAAGGCATGAGTCGACTCATGAGTCGACCTCTGTTAGTGTGGGCCAAAATTTTCAGAAACTTATTTTTCTGGATGTTGCATCAGAGGTCGACTCATGAGTCGACCCCTGAAGCATGGGTCGACTCATGAGTCGACCCCTGCGACGGGATTTGCCTGTAACGGCTAGTTTTTGGCCAGATTTAGTTGCTTTTAATGCTCACCTTTTGTGCTCTAACGGCTCTTTTTCTGCCTAGTTTGTTTTTCTTTGTTTCTTAAGGCTATAAAAGGTTTCAAAAGGTGGAAAACAATAAGGAGAGACATCAAATATCCAAGAGGCATTCAAGAGATTTGAAAAGACAAAAGAAAGAGCATTCAAGAGGGCATTCAAGTGCATTCAAGAGAGGGTTTCTCAAGCCAACTTCTCAATCTCATTCAAGAGCTCATTTAAAGCCTTCAAGAAGCCTTCAATCAAAGCTCACCAACTCCTCAAGCTTTTATTCCTTTTCTCATCCATTTTGAGGAAATCAAAGAAGGGCTTCTTCTTTTGAGTAAAGCGTATTTATTGTTATTCTCGCTCATTTAAGGAGCTATTCTTGTACTTATTTGTGCTCTAAACTGATTTTATCTTGTGAGTAATTATTTTGTTTTGGAGGGTTTCCAAAACAAGGGAAGGTTGATCCGAACCTGAAATCGGAGTGTATTGGGTCGGCTTGTACCCGGAAACAAGTGGACTAGCTTGAGATAGCTAGTGTCGGAGGTTCCGACGTTTGTATTCGGGTTGAATACAAAGTATAGTGGATTGGAATTCCCAAGTAGGAGCTTGGGGAGTGGATGTAGGTGCAAGGTTGGCACCGAACCACTATAAATCCTTGTGTTTGTGGCATGCTTTATTGTTTCTCTTTAATTCTCCATTATATCCTTGCATTCTTGCTTTAAGCAATTAATCTCAAACTAAAGTCTCTCTCCTCATTCATCAAGCTTTTGATATATATTTTTCATAAGTAATTAGTTAAGCTTAAATTTTTTAAAACCCAATTCACCCCCCCCCTCTTGGGTTGCATAACTGGGCAACATCAAGGATACTCTAGACTCAACTCCAATAGTTGTAGTTGAATGGGTCCATATCTTTAACTAGACCAAGATGGACTTAATTCATGGCTACGCGGTGGAACCCTATTTACTAAGTTGATCAAATTAAAACTAATGAATCGATTGGTGTCTAAGGTAAGTTTGGCAGTTTGACCAGTGGTTTTTAAGCGGGAGCTACTCGCAGTGATTCGATCTCTGATGAGTTAATGGCTTATCCTCACCACTGATCTCACTTACCTGGCCAACCTGGTGAATTAGGTTTTGATTAGATCACTTGGTGATTAGGGCTCACCCATGTCATTAGGTAAATCAGTTTGACTGATTTAGGTGCTCCTAATGCCAGCTTTAAGTAAATCCTTTTTTAATCTGACTTGATGAAGTCAGTGGGAGGATTGAAATTGGCTGGATATTTTCTTCTCTTCAATTCTTTAATAAAATCTTCAAAAATTATTAGGTCCTAAAAATGATTAAGTTATATTGATAACTAAATCATAGCCTCCCATTAAGTGAGTGATAATGAGTCCATTAGTTTAATAATCATTGGAGGCCCAAAGGCCTGGTGCTTATTGACTAATGGAATTATCATTCATAATATGATAATTTAGTTTTAGTCTTTCTGATGGTGGTCAGGTTGGCCGGCCAAAGTCGGACCTGATCATTTATTGGTCCGATTCACCAAATCAAGTCATGTTAATGGTTGGACCTAACCAGATCTTTTCAGTGGAGGCCAAAGCCTACTGATTAGGTTCAGGGGCAAAATCATTTATTAGAAGTTGTTTAGAGAAATAACTGGTTATGAACCTACCCATAGATGCACATGGGTTGACCAACCAAAGTTGGGCTCGTGTGTAGTCTGTGTGGATTCTAGTACCCACTAAGGAATTAAAGTAATTCTTCGAATTGGAGGTTGAGGCTACCAATTCGTAAAAATACTGAGAGAAACTTTAGACTAAAGTCCAAGTCTTTAGTATTAATAATTTATGTACTAATATAGATCTGATTTTCCTTTATACAGCTATGACCACTACCCTTTCGCTCCGATCATTATTAGATAATGACAAGCTCATGGGACCTAATTTTGATAGCTGGTATCGAAAATTAAAAATCATCCTTAAGCATGAGCGGATCCTTTATATAGTAACGGATCCAGCACCTAAGGAGCCAGTCCCGAACGCTAGAGGGGTGGTCCGAGACACTTACCAAAAGTGGCTCAACGACTGCACCACCATTCGATGCATTATGCTGGCAGCAATGAATGATGAGTTCAGCCGCAGGTTCGAGAACGTCCAACCAAAGGAGATGCTTCAAATGTTGAATGACTCCTTTGGCATGCCTGACGATGTTGAAAGGCACAAAACTAGTTGTGCCATTTTCAATGCTCGGATGAGGGATGGAGCCTCAGTCACTGATCATGTACTGTACATGATCGAAATGATTGAGCACCTAAGTAAACTGGGCTTTTTCCTGCATGAGCAGCTCGACAAGGATGCGATCCTTAATTCTCTGCCCAAGTCCTACCTTCCCTTTCTTACTCATTTTTGAATGACAAAGCCTACAGTGAACTACCGCGGCTTGTTGGGGTTACTGCAGAACTTTGAGAAGGACCACTAGCTCCATAAGGAGTCGGTAAATGTTGTGGGAGGGTCTTCTTCTGATTGTCGACCCTTTAAGAAAGGGAAGAAGAACAAGAAGAAGAAGAATAAGAAGGTGCAGCCGCATGCTGGGATGTCTGCACAGGGTCAGACCAAGAAGCACAAGCCCAACCAGAGCTAGAAAGAGTGCTTCTTTTGCAAGAAGCAGGGGCACTGAAAGAGGAACTGTCCTCTATACATTGCCTCACTAGATCTGAATAGGCCGAAGAAGAAGCAAGGTACTTATATGATAACACCTTGCAACATTTTCATTTGTGATACTTATTGCTCCTAGATTAATTTTGATGATCACAAAGCAGATTGAAGGGATACAAATAATTTTAAAATGAAAAAGTCCTTATGCTCTTCAAGGGCAAAATTGTAATTTCACTAAAATCCTGATTTGATAGTATCATTTGGTAGAACAAATGATTTGAAATCTATTAGTGAAAATTTCATTGTGTTTGGACTTATATTTTTGAAGTTATGAAGGTTTGAAGTGCATGAGTCGACTCATGAGTCAACTCATGGCACTGTGAGCTGATTGGCACGCAAAAATTCTCCTTGGCACGCTAGTTTTCTGGCTTGGCACGACCTGTGAGTCGACTCATGAGTCGACCCACAAGGCATGAGTCGACTCATGAGTCGACCCCTGCTAATTTGAGCCAAAAATTTCCAGAAACGCATTATCTGGTTTTTGCAACAGAGGTCGACTCATGAGTCGACCCCTGAAGCATGAGTCGACTCATGAGTCGACCCCTGCGACGGGAATTGTCAGCAACGGCTATTTTTTTGCCCATTTTAATTGCCATTTATGCTTCCTAAAAATCCTCTAACGGCTCTTTATCTACCTAAATTGTTTTCTCTTGCTTCTAATGCTACAAATTGCTTAATATGATGAAAGAAATTGCAGATTAAATAGCGGATCAAACGTGAAATCAAAAAAAAAAAAAAAAGAGAGAAGAATAGAAGAGAGGATCCGAAATTTGCAAGAATAAGCCTGAGATCAACGAAATATCTAAAGAGAAAAAGAGAGAGGATCCACAATATACCAGAGAGATTGTTAAAGAGAAAAGCAAGATCTTTCAAGGAGAGAATTCTTCACGCCTATTATTTCAACCTTGATCTAGAGATTGTTCAAAGCTTTCAAGAGATCTTCAATCAACAATCAACCTCTTCTCAAGCATTCAAGCGTTCATCCACTTTGAGAAAATCTGAAAAAGGGGTTCTTCATTTGAGTAAAGCTTTTATTGTTATATTTGCTCATTCAAGGAGCTGTTATTGTATTAATCTGTGCTCTAAATTTTCTAACTCTTTGTGAGTTTTTGCTCTTGTGTTTGGAGGATTTCCAAAATAAGAAAAGGTTGATCCGAATCTGAAATCGGAGTGTTTTGGGTTTACTTGTACCCGAGAAACAAGTGTTCTAGCTTGGGATAGCTAGTGTCGGAGTTTCCGACGTTTTGTATTCGGGTTGAATACAAAGGATAGTGGATTAAAATTCCCAAGTGGGATCTTGGGGAGTGGATGTAGGTGCAAGGTTAGCACCGAACCACTATAAATCCTTGTGTTTGTGGTGTGCTTTATCGCTTTATCTTATTTCTTTATTATATCCTTGCAATACTGCTTTAGGTAATTAATATTGATTTAAAGCCATTGTTTTGTTCTTCATAAATTATCTGTTGGGCTTAAAATTTTTAGAAACCCAATTCACCCCCCCCTCTTGGGTTGCATAGCTGGGCAACAAGTGGTATCAGAGCCGGTGCTCTAGCCCTTCTTTGATCTAACAATCAAAGAGCCAAAGATCTATGGCAACCCATGTTGGAACTTCTCTAGCCGAGGGGCAATCAACAAACCGACCTCCACTTTTCAATGGGTCTAATTACACCTATTGGAAAGCTCGGATGAAGATTTTCATACAAGCACTCGACTATGATATGTGGAGTATCATAGTGAATGGTCCTCACACACCTACCAAGATTATAGATGGTGAGGAGTCAACCAAACCCGAGAAAGAATGGGATGAGGTTGACAAGAAATTGGCACAATTAAATGCCAAAGCCATGAATGTTCTTTATTGTGCACTAGATGCTAGTGAATTTAATCGCATTTCTACTTGTGCATCTGCTAAAGAAATATGGAATAGGTTAGAAGTCACCCATGAGGGAACAAATCAAGTAAAAGAGTCTAAAATAAACATGCTTGTACATAAATATGAATTGTTCAAAATAGAGCATGATGAGTCCATAACTGCTATGTTTACTCGTTTTACTGATATAATCAATGGTTTAAAGAGTCTTGGCAAATCTTATACTAATAGTGAACTTGTAAGGAAGATTCTCAGGTCACTGCCAAGAACTTGGGAAGCCAAGGTGACTGCCATCCAAGAAGCAAAAGACTTGAACACTCTACCTCTAGAAGAGCTTCTTGGATCCTTGATGACTCATGAACTTAGCATGAAGCAACATCAAGAGGATGAAGTCAAAAAGAAAAGAACCATTGCCCTCAAATCCACAACTTCGCCTGATTATGAAATGGATGACTCTGAAGATGAAGATCAGGATGAAGAGATGGCTCTCATCACCCGAAAATTTAAGAAGTTTCTAAGAAAAAGGAAACAGAGGATGAGAAAAAAATTCACAAAAGGGGATCAAAGCAAAGAAAAGGAGAAAGATCAAACCTCTATATGCTACGAGTGCAAGAAGCCAGGACATTTCAGATCCGAATGTCCACAATTGAAGAAAGGTCCAAAGAAGTTCAAAAAGAAGGCAATGATGGCGACCTGAAGTGCGAGTGATGACTCAAGCTCCGACGAGGAAACCTCAACAGAACATGCCAATCTGTGCCTGATGGCACATGAAAATGAGGTAACTTCTGAATCCACTAGTGAATTTACTTTTGAAGAATTGCATGAAGCATTCTATGATTCAATTGATGAATTAAAGAAACTAGGAAGAAAAATAAAGAGCTGAAATTGGAAAATCAGTCCTTAGTGAAACAAGCTGAAAATCTTTCAATTGAAAAGTTCACCTTGATTCAAGAAAATCAAAACTTAAAGGATGAAATGAACAAGCTGAAATCTATAGTAGATAAGTTCACCTTAAGTTCAAACAAGCTAAATATGATCCTTGATAATCAGAAAGCTATATATGATAAGGCTGGACTTGGTTATAAACCCCTGAAGAAATAAAAATTTCTGAAGGATATTTATTCAAGTAACAAGTCTACAAATATTACTTATTTTAAATGTGGAAAAATAGGACATAAATCATACACATGTCTTATTAACAAACATACAAACACAAAGAAAATATGGGTTCCAAAAGGAACCATTCTGACTAACCTGAAAGGACCCAAGAAAGCTTGGGTACCTAAGACAGAAACGTGACCTTTGCTTGCAGGTGTGTCTAGCATCTCAAGAAGGAAACAGGAAATGGTATCTTGACAGCGGATGCTCGAGACACATGACTGGTGATGAATCATAATTCATCACGCTTGATGCTAAGGATGGAGGGATGGTCACCTTTGGAGATAATGGCAAAGGAAAGATCATCGGGATAAGTAACATTGGTATCACTCCCTCCAAATACATTGAGAATATTTTATTAGTTAAAGGTTTAAAGCATAACTTACTTAGCATTAGTCAATTCTGTGATAAAGGATATAAAGTAAGTCTTGAATCATCTGTTTGCATTGTGACAAGTCCTATTAACAATGGCATTAAATTTATAGGACATAGGCATGGCAATGTTTATATGGTAGACTTGAATGATTTAACTAAATTAGATATGCAATGCCTAGTTTCTTTAAATGCTAAAATAAATGAGACTAGTTGGCTGTGGCATCGTAGACTTGCACATATTAGCATGCATTCTCTTTCAAAATTAATTAAAAAGGATTTAGTTCTCGGTTTGCCAAAACTGAATTTTGAAAAGGATAGAATTTGTGATGCATGTCAATTAGGTAAACAAACTAGAGTATCATTTAAATCCAAAAACACTGTTTCAACTTCTAGACCTTTAGAGCTCTTACATATGGATTTATTTGGATCAACTAAAACCACTAGTCTAGGAGGAAAACGATATGGATTTGTAATAATTGATGATTACTCTCGTTTTACTTGGATTTTTTTTTTAGCTCACAAAAATGAAACTTTTCAAATTTTTACTAAATTTCATCGAAAAGTCACTAATGAAAAAGGGTTTTCAATTCAAAATATTAGAAGTGATCATGGAACAGAATTTGAAAATCATGACTTTGAAAATTTTTGTGATGAAAATGGAATTGGCCATAACTTCTCTGCTCCTAGGACACCCCAACAGAATGGGGTAGTTGAAAGGAAAAACAGAACCTTAAAGAAATGGCCCGTACCATGCTTTGTGAAAGCAACCTTCCAAAATATTTTTGGGCGGAAGCAATTAACACAGCATGTTACATTTTAAATCGTGCTTTAATTAGACAATTTTTAAAGAAAACCCCTTATGAACTTTGGAAAGGAAGAAAACCAAATATTGCATATTTTCATGTTTTTGGTTGCCGATGTTTTGTATTAAATAATGGCAAAGAAAAACTTGGTAAATTTGATGCAAAATCAGATGAAGCAATCTTTCTAGGTTACTCCTCCACTAGTAAAAATTTAGAGTGTTCAACAAAAGAACTTTAGTAGTTGAGGAGTCCATACATGTTATTTTTGATGAATCTAATGATCTTCCTTCAAGAAAAAATGAGGGTGTTGATGATGCAGATCCACAAATAGAAGGTATGAAGGAGATCACTCTGAAAGATTCAGCAACTCCAAAAGACAAGGATCAAGAAGACAAACAAAATGAGAAAGGTGAAGAAATTCAAGAACAACCTCAAGGTACAAATGACTTACCCAAGGAATGGAGGTATGTTCACAACCACCCTAAGGAGTTAATAATTGGTGATCCTATGCATGGGGTAAAAATACGTTCTTCACTTAGAGATGTACTTAATCATTGTGCATTTGTATCTCAACTTGAACCTAAAACTTTTGAAGAAGCTGAAAATGATCATAACTGGATTAATGCTATGCAAGAAGAACTTAATCAATTTGAAAGAAATAATGTTTGGACCTTAGTGAAAAGACCTAAAGATTATTCAATAATTGGTACAAAATGGGTCTTTAGAAACAAATTAGATGAGCATAGAAATGTAATTAGAAATAAAGCAAGACTGGTTGCTAAGGGATATAATCAAGAAGAAGGAATTGATTTTGATGAAACCTTTGCACCTGTTGCTAGATTAGAAGTCATTAGACTTCTACTTGCTTATGCTTGCTTTATGAAATTCAAACTATTTCAAATGGATGTTAAAAGTACATTTTTAAATGGATATATCTCTGAAGAAGTATATGTAGAACAACCCCCTGGATTTGAAAATCATGCTTTTCCCAATCATGTCTTTAGATTAAATAAAGCTTTATATGGTCTAAAACAAGCACCTAGAGCATGGTATGAAAGCTAAGCAAATTTCTACTAAATAATGATTTCTCAAGAGGCAATGTAGATACAACCCTATTTATTAAAAGAAACTAAAATGATATGCTAATTATACAAATTTACGTTGATGACATAATTTTTGGGTCTACTAATGAATCCCTTTGTCAAGACTTTGCTAAGCTTATGCAGGGAGAGTTCGAGATGAGCATGATGGGAGAACTCACCTTCTTCCTCGGACTCCAAATCAAACAATCAAAAGAGGAAATCTCCATCACCAAAAGCAAGTACACCAAGGAACTACTCAAAAGATTTAGAATGGAGAACTGCAAACCAATTGGCACACCAATGAGTCCCTCATGTAAGCTTGACAAGGATGATGAAGGTAAATGTGTAGACTTAAAATACTATAGAGGTATGATTGGCTCATTATTATATTTAACTGCAAGTAGGCCTGATATCATGTTTAGTGTTTGCTTATGTGCTAGATATCAATCTAATCCTAAAGAATCTCATTTGAATGCTGTTAAAAGAATCCTTAATACTTAAATGGTACACAAACTCTAGGGTTGTGGTACTCTAAGGACTCACAAATTAATTTGTTAGGATATTCTGATGCTGATTTTGCTGGATGTAAATTAGATAGAAAAAGCACAAGTGGAACTTGCCAATTTCTTGGAGTAAATCTAATCTCATGGTTTAGCAAGAAATAAAATTCGGTGGCACTGTCTACGGCTGAGGCCGAATACATTGCAGCCGAAAGTTGTTGTGCTCAAATCTTGTGGATTAAGCAACAACTCGAAGATTTTGAAATCAAACTTAATGAAACACCAATAAAATGTGATAATACAAGTGCCATAAATCTATCTAAAAATCCAATACAACACTCAAGATCTAAACATATTGAAATAAGACATCATTTCATAAGAGAACATGTTCAAAACAAAAATATAATTCTTGAATATGTTTGCACTGAAAATCAATTAGCCGATATCTTTACAAAGGCCCTTAGTGAGGATAGATTCTGTGAAATTAGGAGAAATCTAGGAGTTCTAGATCCATTTGTCTGAAATTTCTCAATTTCCAAAGAATAGATGTCAAAAACTCTTAGAGCTCAATTTTCAACATCTATCCTGGTCCCAAAAGCTCAGATTTATTACTCTAAAAACTTATCTTTGAGCAAAATTCCTACTCCCAAAATTTTGAATTTTTTTGGAATTTATTTGTATTTTTCCTGAATTTCTGAACTTCATGAGTCGACCCCCATGAGTCGACTCAATGGCAAACTTGTAAATCCCACCAACTTCCATCGGGTTCATTGTTTTTATAAGGGTTACTGTTTGTGAGACGACTCATCTTCCCATCGTTCTTCTTCCAAAAGCCGTCTTCTCCAACTCATCTTGCTCCAAATCCAAGGATCAATTCTGAGACAATTCTCCCTCCTACTCTCCACCAAAAATCGCCTCCTTCAAAAGGATTTTTCTGTGCTTTCTCGCAGTGATTGGCGCGGGTGGAACATGCCCTAGAACTTCACCGTTCATTCAAAATTCACTTCTTTTCTCCACCAAAATTCTTCTTTACTCTTTTGTGATCCCTCCTCCACTGAATTCAAGTCTTCTTGTCTGCTATTTTTTGGATATGGCTCCAAAGATGAAACTTCCCCAAAGAAGGAAATCAATCCGAGAGC
This sequence comes from Elaeis guineensis, assembly GCF_000442705.2. Lineage (NCBI taxonomy): Eukaryota > Viridiplantae > Streptophyta > Magnoliopsida > Arecales > Arecaceae > Elaeis > Elaeis guineensis. The sequence goes on from NC_026003.2 coordinate 26,922,618, forward strand.
CTGAGAAAATTATCCGAAAGAAAAGGCATGCTCAGTCTTCCAGTGTTTCCGATCCAGTTTCAGTACCTGCTCAAGGTCCCTCTCAATCCTCCATAAGCCCCAGTGTAAATCCTCTTTCTGATAGAAAAGTAGAAACCGGGAAAAATATAGATTTTCGGTTCTTTGAGAAAGAAGGCTTTACTTTTGCTACCAAGATCAAAAATCAAGGATGGGAACTTTATTGCTCTCTTAAGGAAGTCACCTATATTGATCTAGTCAGAGAGTTCTACCAGAACCTAAATTATGGAAACGGGTCAGTGACTTCAACTGTCAAAGGGATTGACATATGCTTGGATTCTAGGATATTGGGAGAAATACTTCAGTTGCCTAGTGAAGGATACTCATATATGGAACTCCCAATTAAAGAAGAAGGGATCAGAATTATCTTAGGAGAAGCTTTTTCAGGAAGTTTAAACAGATTGGAAGCAAAGCTACTATCCATTGAGATGAGGTCCTGCATCAGATTGTAACAAAACTATTCTTTCCTAGGAGTGGTAGACATGACTTACTATCTGGCAGAGATGTATGTGTCATATTTCATATCATCACTCAGACCCCCTTAAACCTCCCTGCACTTATGATAGAGGCCATGAGAGAAACTTTAAATAGATCTAAGGCACACTTGCCTTATGGTATGGCCCTTACTAAAGTTTTTAGGAGGTTTGGAGTTAGCTGTGAGGGGGAGACACCTACCAAGCTCTCACATGTGGACACTTTCAACCAACACAGCCTGCACCGAATGGGAATTACAAAGACTGTTGGTGGTTGGATCAAGGGCTCTGAAGAAAGAGCTGAGGAGAGAGCTGAGGAAAGAGCTGAAGACAGAACTGAAGGCAGAGTAGAAGAAGAAGGTCCATCTTCTCCTGTACATGACTTCAGGGCAGCATCACCAGATACACAGTTCATTCCTGATACAGAGGCTGGCCCTTCGGAGTTTACTAGGATGCCCACACCAGTATATCAGCCAGAGAGCAGAGCACCTCCATCAGAGTTCAGACTGGCTGACGATCAGATCGAGCATATTTCACAGCGTGTGGCTTCTTTGCTGTCTAGCCAGTGGAGTAGTACTTCTTTTGTACCTGGAGCTACTTCTTCTGATCAGACCATTACTCCCCACATCTCCACTGTATTTCAGATGATTTCAGATCAGTCCGTCAGGATACAGCAGCTTGAGGATACAGTCTGGAGACTTACTGGCAGAGTTCTTGACTTGCAGGGGCAAGTCCTTGCATTGGCCCATCCCCAGCCACAGGAGTCTACTATTGAGGTCACAGACCTCACTGCAGAGGCTGGCAGGCTCAGAGGAGCACTAGAAGGTGGATATGAATTACTGAGGAAAGAGATCCGAGGATCGAGTGAGCATGCTACCACCCAGTTCACTGCTCTACTTCAATCTGTTTTCAGAGCACTGAACGTACTTGATTCTATCAGACTCACCCTTTCTGTTCAGTCCCTAGCATCTCAGCGCTCTCAGCCACCCAGTTCATCTCGTTCTCCTGCTTGTGCCAGCACTTCCACTTGTGGCAGAGGCAGACGGGGTAGAGGACGCACTTCTGATCCATCATCTCCTCACCCTATCTCTGATGACTCCGATCATTGACCGATCATTGACTTATCCAGGTCCTAGGTGTTAGTGTCTTGTTCTAGGATCTATACCTTGGGGCCATGTATTGACATTTAGCCGGTTGAATTTTATGTATTGAAACAATTATGATATTAATGGAATCATCTTTTTCCTATATTTCTACCTCTTTGTAATGATCATATTTTGGTTATATATTTTCTTCTTGTTGAAATATTGTCTTCTCCTTGTTGTTGTTTGCTGTTGATAATTGCTATATTAAGGGGGAGCAAACATCTGTGAAAAACTCTAAAGAAGAAGAAATTAAAGAATATTTCAGAAAAAGAAAAGAAAGAGTTAACTATGTTTGATGATGTCAAAAAGGGGGAGAAATTAAACAAAAACAAAAATTGAAATTAGACAAAAAGCAAAACCCTAAATTATGAGAAAAAGAGGGAGAAATTAAACAAAAATAAAGATTGGAAGATTAAAACAAATATTGAAGAAATTAAACAAATATTGGAGAAATTAAACAAAAACAAATATTGGAGAAATTAAATAAAAAAAATATTGGAGAAATTAAAATAAATATTGAAGAAATTAAATAAATATTGGAGAAATTAAACAAAAACAAGGATTGAAAGATTAAACAAAACTTTGAGAAATTTTGGTATCAAAATTTGGTATCAGACAGAACTTAAACAAAAAGTCATCCATCAAAAGAAAAATCATGAGTACAATGCAAATAAGTTTTTTTTTATATATACTCTGATATATTTCAAAATTCAAACTTGCTTTTGAAATTTTACTCACCTTGATACATCTTAAGAAATTTGTTTTACTCTGATACATCCTACAATTTCTTTTAACTTGCTCTGATACATGATAAAATTTAATCCGATACAGTGTGAAGGTTTCTCTGATAAATTATAACATTTGATCCGATAAAGTGTGAGAAAGTTTCTCTTAAATATTATAACATTTATTCTGATACAGTGTGAAATTTTCTCTAAAATTTGTTCTGATACAATGAGAAATTTACTCTGACATTTGCTCTAATACTGTGTGAAATTTTCTCTGATATATTATAAAATTTTCTTGCTCTGATACATTGTAAAATCTTTTCTGATATAATTATTTTTCTTACTCTGATACATAGAAAAAGTTATTTATCTTCTCTTGCTCTGATATATCTTGAACTCAAAATGATCTAATACCCTTTTCAAATCTTTAAGAAAATGGACAAACTATTTTTGCATTTATATTACATGCCAAAAGAATCATACTCTTTTCAAGCATATACACCTATAATGGATTCTTTTGAAATTAATGCATTAACATAAGTATTTTTGTTCAAATGTTTTGTCATCATCAAAAAGGGGGAGATTGTTGCTCCTAGATTGATTTTGATGATCACAAAGCAGATTGAAGGGATACAAATAATTTTAAAATGAAAAAGTCCTTATGCTCTTCAAGGGCAAAATCGTAATTTCACTAAAATCCTGATTTGATAGTACCATTTGGTAGAACAAATGATTTGAAATCTATTGGTAAAAATTTTATTGTGTTTGGACTTATATTTTTGAAGTTATGAAGGTTTGAAGTGCATGAGTCGACTCATGAGTCAACTCATGGCACTGTGAGCTGATTGGCACGCAAAAATTCTCCTTGGCACGCTAGTTTTCTGGCTTGGCACGACCTATGAGTCGACTCATGAGTCGACCCACAAGGCATGAGTTGACTCATGAGTCGACCCCTGCTAATTTGAGCCAAGAATTTCCAGAAACGCATTCTCTGGTTTTTGCAACAGAGGTCGACTCATGAGTCGACCCCTGAAGCATGAGTCGACTCATGAGTCGACCCCTGCGACGGGAATTATCAGCAACGGCTATTTTTTTGCCCATTTTAATTGCCATTTATGCTTCCTAAAAATCCTCTAACGGCTCTTTATCTACCTAAATTATTTTCTCTTGCTTCTAATGCTACAAATTGCTTAATATGATGAAAGAAATTGCAGATTAAATAGCGGATCAAACGTGAAATCAAAAAAAAAAAAAAAGAGGGAGAAGAATAGAAAGAGGATCCGAAATTTGCAAGAATAAGCCTGAGATCAACGAAATATCCAAAGAGAAAAAGAGAGAGGATCCACAATATACCAGAGAGATTGTTAAAGAGAAAAGCAAGATCTTTCAAGGAGAGAATTCTTCACGCCTATTGTTTCAACCTTGATCTAGAGATTGTTCAAAGCTTTCAAGAGATCTTCAATCAACAATCAACCTCTTCTCAAGCATTCAAGCGTTCATCCACTTTGAGAAAATCTAAAAAAGGGGTTCTTCATTTGAGTAAAGCTTTTATTGTTATATTTGCTCATTCAAGGAGCTGTTATTGTATTAATCTGTGCTCTAAATTTTCTAACTCTTTGTGAGTTTTTGCTCTTGTGTTTGGAGGATTTCCAAAACAAGGAAAGGTTGATCCGAACCTGAAATGAAGTGTTTTGGGTTTACTTGTACCCGGAAACAAGTGTTCTAGCTTGGGATAGCTAGTGTCGGAGTTTCCGACGTTTTGTATTCGGGTTGAATACAAAGGATAGTGGATTAAAATTTCCAAGTGGGATCTTGGGGAGTGGATGTAGGTGCAAGGTTAGCACCGAACCACTATAAATCCTTGTGTTTGTGGTGTGCTTTATCGCTTTATCTTATTTCTTTATTATATCCTTGCAATACTGCTTTAGGTAATTAATATTGATTTAAAGCCATTGTTTTGTTCTTCATAAGTTATCTGTTGGGCTTAAAATTTTTAGAAACCCAATTCACCCCCCCCCCCTCTTGGGTTGCATAGCTGGGCAACATACTGCCTGGGTATTGGATACCGAAAGCCCTTATCATATTTGCAATTCGATATAGGATCTGCAGGTCAGTAGGAGATTTGATGAAGACGAGAGATTCCTAAACATTGGAGATGGAAGCAAAGTTCCAGTTCTAGCATTAGGAATCATGAATCTTGTAATCAATTCTCAAAATATAATTCTGAGTGAATGTCACTATTGTCCAAGCTTTTTATTAAATATTATTTTTGTAGGCCTTTTGGCCATGAACGGTTATCAATTTTTAATAAAAGGAAACATTTGCAATATCATTTTGAATGGTGTTACAATGTTTGTTGGACAACTTAATAATGGAATTTACTTTCTATCACAACCTGTTATGTGGTTCAAACCTTCGATAAATACCCTAGAATAGATAATGTGTCAGAAGTCTATCTTTGGCACTGTAGGCTAGGTCATATCAATAAGAACAGGATAAACAGATTGGCTTAAGAAGAAATTTTTGAAGTAGGTGATTATGAATCACTTCCAACCTGTGAGTCCTGTCTTCTTGGTAAAATGACCAAGTCACCTTTTACTGAAAAAGGTGAGCGAGCCAGTGAACTCTTGGCTCTGGTACATTCTGATGTATATGGACCCATGAGCTCAAGTGCAAGAGGTGGATATTTCTACTTCATAACCTTCACAGACGACCTATCGAGGTATGGGTATGTTTATTTAATGAAGCATAAGTCGGAGTTGTTTGAAATGTTCAAACTATTTCGAAATGAGGTAGAAAAATACATGGAAAGTATATTAAAACTCTTCGATCTGATCGAGGAAGTGAATACCTTTCTAATGATTTTCTGACATATCTTGGGGAGAATGGGATTCTCTCTCAGTGGACACCTCCTGGAACACCACAGCATAATGGTGTGTCTGAAAGGAGGAATCGGACCTTGTTGGACATGGTTCGATCCATGATGGATTTGCTAGTCTGTCGATCTTCCTTTGAGGATATACGCTCGAATTGGCTTGTTACCTTCTAAATAAGGTTTCGAGTAAGTCTGTAACCAAAACGCCATATGAGATATGGATAGGACGTAAGCCAGTACTCTCGCACCTTAGGATTTGGGGGTGTCCGGCTTACGTTAAATATTTAATTATGGACAAGCTTGGACCTAGGTCTGACAAGTATAATTTTTAGGGTACCCAAAAGAGACCAAAGGATATTACTGTGGGGAAAATCAGTGTAGGGGTAAAATGGTAATTTTAAAACTTTTTTAAAATCACTATTTTACAGTAAAAATTATTAATTAATCTAATTAATTAATAAGAATTTACCCTACACTAAGATCTAAATATGATATATAGCATGCATGCATTTAAATTTGAAATTCAAATTTGAACAGTAAACACTTTACTGTAATGTGTTCAGAACATAATATCTTTGTGCGGATAGTAGATCGTCGCAATCTGATCACCATCGGGAGAGTCTAATCATCACGATGCAGCCACACAGTGTGTCTGGTCTCTGTGGATCATCCACATGAAGCTCCTGATCTGATCAACTCCTCACGAGTGCTAGCTCATTGTAGAGCCTTTTCTATGATCGATGCTGATCGAACTCCTTCGATCGATGTCTGCCAATTCTTTGGATGCTTGGATCATCAATAGATATGCTTGAGAGGATGTTGAAGATCTTCTAAAATTTGGTGGGCTCACGACACTCGTAGCTCACCTTCTCACTTTTCGAACTCCATGCTGAAACCCTGAAGAACTCACTGAAACCCTGCGCACACTTTTTCTTTCTTTTCTTTCTTTTTCTCTCGAAAGGATATTGACCTTCACCTTACACACAAGGATTCCTCACACCCAGATTTTATCTCAAAATTTTTCTTTTCACACACCCCACTCTTCTCCTCCTTTTAAAACAATGTCAAATGTCTTATCCACATGAGAGGATAAAGATGAGTAATTGTACATTTGAATTCAAATCAAATTTTGAATTCAAATGAAAATCAATTTATCCCTATCCACTAAGGGCATGAGAAGAGGAGGGTGTGGCTTAATTTGTGCATGGGTGATTTTATGAGAAATATTTTCTCGTGTAATAAATGGGGCGTTAAAAGAGGATAAGGTCAAGGTGCTAAGATTGGTTGCTCATTCAAATTCAAATTTTTGTTTTAAATTTGAATGACCAACTAATCATCCTTATCCATTCATTTGGTGAAGGGCGTGAGGAGGGCTTTGTGTGAGGAAAAATGCATGAGAACTTCCTCTCGTGAATTCAAATGGGCGCAGTGGAAGTGAGGTGGCGCAGGAAGAATGGGTCAAGGTGGTTTCATTATTTAAACCAACCTAATTGAACCAAATAAGTTAGGCCCAATTAGACTAATTTAAATCCAACCTAATTAGGCTTAATTAGGCTCAATAAAATCCTAATCAAATCAAAAATTGATTAAGCCCAACCCCTGATCATATCAGGGACCAAACCATCTCGACGATTAGGTCAACTCTTAACCTAATCGGGTCAAACCCAACTGAATCCAAATCAATTGGACTTGATCCAAAATTAATTACTCAATCAAATTGAGTTAATTAGTGATCAAATCACTAATTAAACTTCTCATAAATATTGAGTCCAAATTCGATGGGTAATCAGGCATCAGAATTCATCGATATGTAACCCTGATCGAAGAGTCCTAAACCAGTGGGACTCTTGACCCCGATACCCAAAATGTGTGAAATTCATGATCAGAGAAACCTGATTCTCGATCACAGAATCTCAGACATGAAGGACTCTTCACCAGCTATCAGATCAGATAGGAACCTCTAATGTGTGTGACCCCGCAGGTTCGAACCTAAGCTGATAGCACAGGAACCAATTCCTGTACTAATCGAAGTGACCATCTAGCAATGGTATCCGATGATCAGATAGGTCGAATGGTCGCAATCGCAACACTCAGAACCTACGTAAATATGGTTACTATATAATTCATCCTTTTGACCTCTGTGTTTAGGATGACTCAGGGTTAAACTGTCAACCCTGATTAGATCATCCGAATCGTGCTCAACTCAAACAGTCCTGTGACTCTTCACAAAGACTACCCTAGCCAAGGTTTTGCTAAATTGAAATACGACTGTACACAGCTCCTAAACTGGAGTGGTCAATCCCATCTTGACACACACACCGACAAGTCAAGTACTTGACTACACCCAGCAGCCTTCCTTCACTGAATTAGAAATTCAGGTAGTCCAGTGCCTAAGTGCAGTGAGTTGCTTGCAAGTCACCATGGCGGTCTCAGGTCGGAGGGATATTTATACCCATATTCCATCAGAGCAAATCTAGACAGCAGAAATAGCTCCAGAGTCGGTCACGTTCAGTGCAAATGTACCCTTATATCTCACCTGTATGCCATACCAGTGTCTCCACACTCATTGGTTAAGAGGACAACCAACCTATATGGCACACAACAACCTATGCTTGATAAATATTATCGTCCTTAGTAACAACGTATCATTTGGTCACGAACAGATTTAAGGACTAAACGACAAATCCTCTTTTGTCGAGTCTAAATAGTCCTAAGGACTTCACCACAACATAGGAGTTCATTAGAAGATGAAATATTTTATGATAAAAAATATCAAAATAATTTTTATTAATTTATAATTTATGTACATATACAAAAATGAGCACAACCGTCAACAGACTGACGATTGGCTTTGGGACACTATTCCCAACAATCTCCCACTTGGCCTAAAGCCAATCGGTGCAGTATCTAATACCCATCTTCGACTTGTAGTCATCGAACTCCTTCACCGCAATGGCTTTAGTGAATGGGTCAGCCAGATTCTCCTTTCCGTCGATCTTCTGAAGGTCGACATCACCTCGATCCATAATTTTTCGGATGAGATGGTAGCGGCGCAGAATATGCTTCGTCCGCTGGTATGCCTTGGGTTCTTTCGCCTGAGCAATGGCTCCAAAGCTGTCACAGTAGAGCAGAACTGGACCAACAAGGGAGGGTGCTACTCCGAGCTCGGTGATGAATTTTCTCAGCCACACCGCTTCTTTGGCAGCATCTGATGCAGCGACATACTCCACCTCGCAAACTGAATCAGCCACTGTGAGTTGCTTGGAACTCTTCCAGCAGATAGCCCCACCATTAAGGGTAAAAATAAATCTCGACACACTTTTGCTGTCATCATGATCAGACTGAAAACTAGAGTTTGTAAACCCTATAAGTCTCAAGTTCGATTCACCATAAATAAGCCACTGGTCCTTAGTATTTCTTAAATACATCTGGTTTTAACAACCTTCCAGTGATTCTCTCCTGGATCAGATTGGTATTTACTCACTACCCCTAGTGAGTATACCACATCTGGTTGTGTACATGTCATGACGTACATGATAGATCCCACTGTCGAAGCATATGGAATCCTACCCATACGCTCTCTCTCTTGAGGTGTTGTCGGACAATCCCTCTTCGAGAGAGAAATTCCATGGCCTATCGGTAGATAGCCTTTCTTGGAATTCTCCATGTTGAACCTCTTCAGCATAGTATCTATGTACGTAGACTGAGATAAACCAATCAACCTTTTAAATCTATCCCTATAGATCTTCATCCCTAGGATGTAGGAAGCTTCTCCCAGATTTTCATGGAGAATTGTGACGACAGTCAAATCTTTATTCCTTGTAATGCAGGGATATTATTCTCCATTAAGAGAATGTCATCCACATACAATACAAGAAATATTACTACTGGACCATTAGCCCACTTATAAATGCAGGGCTCTTCTCCGTTCTTAATGAAGCCATACGTCTTGATCGTCCTATCAAAATGTATGTTCCAACTCCGGGATGCCTGCTTAAGTCCATAAATGGACCTCTGTAGTCTGCACACCTTAGACTCATCTGTGCATGTGAATCCTTCAGATTGTATCATATACATCTCTTCGTCCAGCTCTCTGTTTAGAAAAGCTATCTTCACATCCATCTACCAGATTTCATAGTCCAGATGGGCAGCTATCGCAAGCATAATCCTAATGGATTTGAGCATTGCCACAGGAAAAAATATCTCATCATAGTCTATACCATAACATTGACGATATCCCTTGGCAACCAGATGGGCTTTATAGGTTTCCACCTTTCCGTCTACGCCCCTCTTCCTCTTGAAGACCCACTTACACCTTATGGGTTTTACTCCTTCGGGTAGGTCAACCAATGTCCATACATCGTTGACCTTCATGGACTCTATTTCGGATTTCATGGCCTCTAGCCATTTCTCAGAGTCGGGTCTCTGCATTGCATCCATGTAGGTGATCGGATCCTCATCATTTTCATCAAGTTCGATAGGATCATCATCTCGAACCAACAAACTATAGTATCTGTCCGGTTGACGTGGTACTCTACCAGATCGCCTTAAGGGTGCTTGAACAATGGGCTCTGGATCTGATCTAATCAAATCCGGTTCAGGTTCAGCAACTTGCGTCAGATTTTTCACCTGTCGAATTTCATCAAGTTCGACCTTAGAGGCAACAGTCTCTTCACCAAGAAACTTTCTTTCCAAAAAGATTGCCTTAAGGCTGACAAACACTTTTTGCTCATCAGCTAGGTAGAAGTAATACACTTTGGTCTCTTTTGGGTACCCTATAAAATTACACTTGTCAGACCTAGGTCCAAGTTGTCCATAATTAAACGTTTAACATAAGCCGGACACCCCCAAACCCTAAGGTGTGAGAGTACTGGCTTACGTCCTATCCATATCTCATATAGCATTTTGGTTACAGACTTACTCAAAACCCTATTTAGAAGGTAACAAGCCGATTTGAGTGCATATCCCCAAAGAGAGATCGACAAACCAGCAAACCCCATCATGGATCGAACCATGTCCAACAAGATCCGATTCCTCCTTTCAGACACACCATTATACTGTGGTGTTCCAGGAGGTGTCCACTGAGAGAGAATCTCATTCTCCCTAAGATATGTTAGAAAATCATTGGAAAGGTATTCACCTCCTCGATCAGATCGAAGAGTTTTAATACACTTTTCAGTATATTTTTCTACCTCATTTCAGAATAGTTTGAACATTTCAAATGACTCCGACTTATGCTTCATTAAATAGACATACCCATACCTCGATAGGTCGTCTGTGAAGGTTATGAAATAAAAATATCCACTTCTTACACTTGAGCTCATGGATCCATATACATCAGAATGTACCAAACCCAAGAGTTCACTGGCTCGCTCACCTTTTCCAGTAAAAGGTGACTTGGTCATTTTACCAAGAAGACAGGACTCACAGGTTGGAAGTGATTCATAATCACCTACTTCAAGAATTCCTTCTTGAGCCAACCTGTTTATCCTGTTCTTATTGATATGACCTAGCCTATAGTGCCAAAGGTAGACTTCTGACACATTATCTATTCTAGGATGTTTATCGGAGGTTTGAACCACATTAACAGGTTATGATAGAAAGTAAATTCTATTATTAAGTTGTCCAACAAATATTGTAACACCATTCAAAATGATATTGCAAACATTTTCTTTTATTAAAAATTGATAATCGTTCATGGCCAAAAGGCCTACAGAAATAATATTTAATAAAAAGCTTGGACAATAGTGATATTTACTCAGAATTATATTTCGAGAATTGATTACAAGGTTCATGATTCCTAATGCTAGAACTGAAACTTTGCTTCCATCTCCAACGTTCAAGAATCTCTTGCCTTCATCAAATCTCCAACTGACCTGCAGACCCTGCATCGAATTGCAAATATGATAAGGGCTTCTGGTATCCAATACCCAGGCAGTAGTATCACAAATGAAAAAGTTGCAAGATGTTATTATATAAGTACCTTGCTTCTTCTTCGGCCTGTTCGGGTCTAGTGAGGCAATGTATAGAGGACAGTTCCTCTTCTAGTGCCCCTGCTTCTTGCAAAAGAAGCACTCCGCCTGGCTCTGGTCGGGCTTGTGCTTCTTGGTCTGATCCTGTGCAGACATCCCAACATGCGGCTGCACCTTCTTATTCTTCTTCTTCTTGTTCTTCTTCCCTTTCTTAAAGGATCGATGACCAGAAGAAGACCCTCCCACAATATTTTCTGACTCCTTATGCAGCTGGTGGTCCTTCTAAAAGTTCTGCAGCAACCCCAACAAGCCGTGGTAGTTCACTGCAAGCTTTGTCATTCAAAAATGAGTAAGGAAGGAAAGGTAGGACTTGGGCAGAGAATTAAAGATCGCATCCTTACCGAGCTGCTCATGCAGGGGAAAGCCCAGTTTACTTAGGCACTCAATCATTTCGATCATGTATATACATGATCAGTGACTGAGGCTCCATCCCTCATCCAAGCATTGAAAATGGCACAACTAATTTTGTGCCTTTCAACATCGTCAGACGTGCCAAAAGAGTCGTTCAACATTTGAAGCATCTCATGTGGTTGGGCATTCTCGAACCTGCGACTGAACTCATCATTCATTTTTATCAGCATAATGCACCGAACAGTGGTACGGTCATTGAGCCACTTTTGGTAAGTATCTCGGACCACCCCTCTAGCGTTCGGGGCTGGCTCCTCAAGTGCCGGATCCGTTACTACATAAAGGATTCGCTCATGCTCAAGGATGATTTTTAATTTTCGATACCAGCTATCGCAATTAGGTCCTATGAGCTTATCATTATCTAATAATGATCGAAGCGAAAGGGTAGTGGCCATAGCTGCATAAAGAAAAATCAGACCTATATTAGTACATAAATTATTAATACTAAAAACTTGGACTTTAGTCTAAAGTTTCTCCCAGTATTTTTATGAATTGGTAACCTCAACCTCCAATTTGAGAATTACTTTAATTCCTTAGTGGGTACTAGAATCCACACAGACTACACACGAGCCCAACTTTGGTTGGTCAACCCATGTGCATCTATGGGTAGGTTCATAACCAGTTGTTTCTCTAAACAACTTCTAATAATTGATTTTGCCCCTGAACCTAATCAGTAGGCTTTGGCCTCCACTGAAAAGATCTGGTTAGGTCCAACCATTAACATGATTTGATTTGGTGAATCGGACCAATAAATGATCAGGCCCGACTTTGGCCGGTCAACCTGACCACCATCAGAAAGACTCAAACCAAATTATCATATTATAAATGATAATTCCATTAGTCAATAAGCACCAGGCCTTTGGGCTTCCAATGATTATTAAACTAATGGACTCATTATCACCCACTGTTTGTGCAAAAATCCGCTTACGTCGGAGAAGCTGGAGTTGCGGTCGCCGCCGGGACCTGCAAAAGAAGTCTAAATCGGAGGTGGGGTCGCTCCGACAAGACCCTCCGACGCTCAAGTCAGTTCTCTGCCTCAACAAGAATGGAGTACTCGAACAAAAATTTTTAGCAGAGTTTCTAGGTAAAAATGAGAACTTATAGAATAATGTATCTGGGGTTCTCCTTTTATAGGCAGAGGGGGCAACAAACTGATAGTGACGCCTGTAACCTTCTGGTAGTGGGCCGCCCAGAGTCAGGAGGAATTTATTGTGGAGGGTAGTGGAGTGGGATCGTGGCTATCACCGTGGCTCGCCATGTGGAATCAGTTACGGAGAGTGGAGCGGCGTCCGCCGTCATGACTCGTCAGGAAGCGGTGGAATCGCACAGGATCTGCCGCAGGGAGTGGAGCAGAATCGTGGCCGTTAATACAGCCTGCCAGGGGGTAATGGGGCCGTGTAGGGTCCGCCGTAGGGAGTGGAGCAGTGTTGTCCGTTACTGTGGCCTGCCAGGGGGTCCAAACTTGTCGGTCGAATTCGGTAGGAGTCGGTAGCGAGGTCCGGTACCCGTAGGAGTTTGGGTGGGGTCTTCCCGCAGTCGGAGTAGAAGATGGAGCCCGGCTCTCGTAGGAGTCCGGGCGAAGTCTACTTGCAATTAAAGTCAAAGGCGAAGTCCGGCTCCCGTAGGAGTCTGGACAAGGCTTACCAGCATTTGAAGTTGAGGACGGAGCCTGGCACCTGAGGAGTCCGGGCGAAGTCTACTTGCGGTTGAAGTCGCGGGCGAAGTCCGGCTCCCGTGGGAGTCCGACGAAGTCTGTCCGTAGCCATTGGAGTCGAGGACGAGGCCCGGCTCCCTTAGGAGTCCAGGTGGAGTCTTCCAACAGTTGAAGTTGAGGATGGAGCCCGACTCCCGTAGGAGTCCGGGCGAAGTCTACTTGCGGTTGAAGTCGCGGGCGGAGTCCGGACGAAGTCTGTCCGCAGCCGTTAGAGTCGAGGATGAGGCCCGGCTCCCTTAGGAGTCCGGGTGGATTCTTCCAGCAGTTGAAGTTGAGGATGGAGCCTGGCTCCCGTAGGAGTCCGGGCGAAGTCTACTTGCGGTTGAAGTCGCGGGTGGAGTCCGGCTTCCGTGGGAGTCCGGGCGAAGTCTGCCTGCAGCCGTTGGAGTGGGGGACGGAGCCCGGCTCCCGTAGGAGTCTGGGTGGAGTCTTCCTACAATTAAAGTCAGGTGCGAAGTCCGGGTCCCGTAGGAGTCCGGATGGAGCTTACGAGCAGTTGAAGTTGGTGATGGAGCCCGGCTCCCATAGGAGTCTGGGCGGAGCCTTCCTTGCGGTTGAAGTTGGGGATGGAGCCTGGCTCCCGTAGGAGTCCGGGCGGAGTCTTCCTTGCGGTTGAAGTTGGGGACGGAGCCCGGCTCCCGTAAGAGTCCGGGTGGAGTCTTCCTTGCGGTTGAAGTTGGGGACGGAGCCCGGCTCCCGTAGGAGTCCGGGCGGAGTCTTCCTTATGGTTGAAGTTGAGGATGGAGCCCGGCTCCCGTAGGAGTCCGGGCGGAGTCTTCCTGCAATTAAAGTCAAAGGCGAAGTCTAGCTCCCGTAGGAGTTCGGACGAAGTCTGTCCGCAGCCGTTGGAGTCGAGGATGAGGCCTGGCTCCCTTAGGAGTCGGGTGGAGTCTTCCAGCAGTTGAGGATGGAGCCCGGCTCCCGTAGGAGTCCGGGTGAAGTCTACTTGCGGTTGAAGTCGCAGGCAAAGCCCGACTCCCATGGGAGTCCGGATGAAGTCTGTCAGCATCTGTTGGAGTCGAGGACGAGGCCCGACTCCCTTAGGAGTCCGGGTGGAGTCTTCCAGCAGTTGAAGTTGAGGATGGAGTCTAACTCCCGTAGGAATCCGGGCGAAGTCTACTTGCGGTTGAAGTCGCGGGCGGAGTCCGACTCCCGTGGGAGTCTGGGCAAAGTCTGCCTGCAGCCGTTGGAGTGGGGGACGGAGCCCGGCTCCCGTAGGAGTCTGGGTGGAGTCTTCCTGCAATTAAAGTCAGGTACGAAGTCTGGCTCCGTAGGAGTCCGGACGGAGCTTACCAGCAGTTGAAGTTGGTGACGGAGCCCGGCTCCCGTAGGAGTCCGGGTGGAGCCTTCCTTAAGGTTGAGGTTGGGGACGGAGCTCGGCTCCCGTAGGAGTCCGGACAGAGTCTTCCTTGTGGTTGAAGTTGGGGATGGAGCCCGGCTCCCGTAGGAGTCCAGGCGGAGTCTTCCTGCAATTAAAGTCAGGTGCGAAGTCCGGCTCCCATGGGAGTCCGGACGGAGCTTACCAGCAGTTGAAGTTGGTGACGGAGCCCGGCTCCCGTAGGAGTCCGGGCGGAGTCTTCCTTGCGGTTGAAGTTGGGGATGGAGCCCAGCTCCCGTAGGAGTCCGGACGAAGTCTGTCCGCAGCCGTTGGAGTCGAGAACGAGGCCCGGCTCCCTTAGGAGTCTGGGTGGAGTCTTCCAGCAGTTGAAGTTGAGGACGGAGCCCGACTTCCATAGGAGTCCGGGCGAAGTCTACTTGCGGTTGAAGTTGCGGGCGGAGTCCGGCTCCCGTGGGAGTCTGGGCGAAGTCTGCCTGCAGCCGTTGGAGTGGGGGATGGAGTCCGACTCCCATAGGAGTCTGGGCAGAGTCTTCCTGCAATTAAAGTCAGGTGCAAAGTCTGGCTCCCGTAGGAGTCCGGACGGAGCTTACCAGCAGTTGAAGTTGGTGACGGAGCTCGACTCCCGTAGGAGTCCGGGCGGAGCCTTCCTTGCGGTTGAAGTTGGGGACGGAGCCCGGCTCCCGTAGGAGTCCGGGCGGAGTCTTCCTTGCGGTTGAGGTTGGAGACGGAGCCCGACTCCCGTAGGAGTCTGGGCGGAATCTTTCTGCAATTAAAGTCAGGTGCGAAGTCCGGCTACCGTGGGAGTTCGGACGGAGCTTACCAGCAGTTGAAGTTGGTGACGGAGCCCGGCTCCCGTAGGAGTCCGAGCGGAGTCTTCCTTGCGGTTGAAGTTGGAGACGGAGTCCGGCTCCCGTAGGAGTCCGGGCAGAGTCTTCCAGTAGTCGAAAGTTGGAGGGGACCTGCAAGGGTCAATCCCGCCAAGAACTTTGGTCGAGGGTATTTTATACCCAACACCAGTCCCCTACTTTCGAGTTTGAATTTCGAATGAAGGAAGTACAGAGAGGTCATCGCAGCCGAAGTTCTCCCCCTGACGCCCGCACGCAACCATCCTTGGATATGTTGATACTTAATGCGTGCATGCCAGAGCCTCTTTTCTGATTAGGGCGACCTGAAGAGTCTTTTCGGAACTCCCACCGGGACGTGATCCCAAGCATCGCGCCATGAAAGTTTGTGAGCAGTCAACCCTCGGTAGCGACGAATGGGACACATGGGACACGTGGTGAGCACCGGTTGGCCTAGGGAGACTTGCCACCATAATTGTGCTAGGCTCCGCTGCCTATTTAAACTCCCCACCCTTCCTCGGGGGGCTTCACTTCGCCTAAGGGACGACATCTTCCTTTCGCCAAAGAGCTTAGCCACTCTGCCACTCCATCGGTGCCCCTTCCGACTTCGAGCATCCTTTGCACTGGTTTTTGCCATCTCCGCTGGCTCTCCGTCATTTCCAGTCCCCCGATTCTCTTTAAGGGGTTCCCCCGCCAGGACCTCCGCCCTGGAGGCCAATCTCAAGAAGATGCCACGGTCTTGGAAGGGTGCAAGGAGGAGAATAGCAGTCTGCGAGTTCTTCGATCATGTCACCGTGGGTTCCCATCGCTTTGAAGGGGGCTCGAGGAGAATCCCTTCAACAACAGGGGTTTAATAACGGAGACAACCGGTGAAGGCGTTCCGTCTGAGAATTTTGGAGTAGCTAATCGGGGCGACGCCGGTCAAGAGGGCAGAGTCGTCGTCACGAGCCGTGGCGGGATCTTTGATGTCGTCGGAGCCGAGGGACCAGAAGCGGTCGGTGCCGACGGTGGGGCAGTAAAACTTGTTGCGGGGATGGTGGAAGTAGCACATGCTGACCTTGCCAGAACACCTGGGACGGTGGTTGTCATGGGGCATTCAGTGATGGCGCATATCTCCGACGCCATCGCTGTCCCCGGGGTAACCCCGGTTCTTCTTGAAACAGGTCGTCATCGCCGTTGCCGTTGCCTTTGCTGCCTCCTGAACTCTATCCCATTCTTTTCCCCCTGGGGTTGGGATTCCTGAGATGGAGTGGGAGAAAGCCGAGCATGTTTATCACACGCACTGGAAAATGCGGTTGGACAGAACCGGGAAGAGAAGTTTGCAGCCTGAAATGGCCCCCGGTGTATCTCTTCCAAGTCGTGTATCCGAGCCTTGTAATAGTGTATTCTTTTCTGGCCCTCTGGGTCTTGTAACGTACATCTTGTTGATTGAAAAATGAGAAGAAGATTTTATTACCTCATCCACACTTTGCATTGAATTGTTGTCTGCCGAACTTCTTTCCTTTGCCATTTCGTTGTTGTATTCCCTTTCTCCTTTTCTCTTCTTTTCTTTTTCTTCTCTCTTCTTTCTTTTCTCTTTTTTTTTTTTTTTTTTTTTGATGTCGTCCTTAGGTTACCGGTGGTTGCCAGCTGGCTCGCCTTTTAGTTATCCCTTTCCTTCAACCTCAATGGCTCTATAATGCATACGAGAAGGTAATTTTCCACTACCTCTTTTACCCATATGTTGAATTGTCATTTGCCAAGCTTCCTTTCGGCCTTTGTGTCGTTTGGAGGTGCCCGGTTGCTATCGTATCGACCCATCTTTTTCATCCGTGGCCGCAGAGTCGTCTGGGGCCATTCGGGTTTGGTGCCCCCATCAGGGCTCGAGCTCGGAGGTCTGAACTTCTGTCACCCTGGGGAAGTTGTCTTACCTTGGGCTTGTGTTGAAAGCTTCCTTGAAAGCTGAGGTTCTTGATGAGAGCCCCAATCCTTGCCGAGACAGGGTTCTCTGCATCTTGGATGCTGTTTGTTTTTCATTCGTCGCTGACGTGATCCATCGGCTTCCTTTTTCTTTTTCGCTTGGAGTTTTTCCTCCGCTCTTGGTGAGGCTACAGGAGTTTGGCTCCCGTAACCGAAGTCGGGGCAAAGTTTGGCTCCCGTGGGAGTCCGGACGAAGCCTGTAAGTGATGTCACGGGCGGGGCTCGGCTCCCGTAGGAGTCCGGGCGGAGCCCTTCAGCAGTTGAGGTTGAGAATAGAGTTCGGCTTTCGTAGGAGTCCGGGCGGAGTCCACCTGTAGTCAAGATTAGGGACAAAGTCTGGCTCCCGTAGGAGTCCGGTCAAAATTTTATTGTGAGGGGGCCGTTGGGGAAAGTCCCCCCCTTTTTCTCTTCTGGTCTTTGAACGACCAGACTTTTAATTGATGTCGGGACGAGGTTCTTCCCCCATTCCTGTCGTAACAGGTTTTAGCTCTGGTTAGGACGAGGTCCTCTTCTTGTTTCTAACACGGTCGTGGGCGTACATATGGGCATCGCTGAGCCCTTCCCACCTCCCGGCTTAAAGAGAGCCGGGCCTTCGGCTTTGCTCGAGTTAGGGCAAGGTTCTCCTTCTGTCCCTAACAGGACTGTGGGAGCGCATATGGGCGTTGCAAGACCTCTCCCCCCGTCCGATCTAAAGGAAACCGAGCCTTCGACTTTGCTCAAGTTAGGATGAGGTTTTCTTCCTATTTCCAATGGGGATGTAGGGGCACATAAGGGCCATCGCAAGGGTCTCTCCCCCCGTCCGGTCTAAAAGAACCGGGCCTTCGACTTCGCTCATGTTAGGACGAGGTTCTCCTCCTGTTCTTGACAAGGCTGTGGGGGCACATTAGGGCATTGTAAGGCCTCTCCCCCCATTCGGTCTAAAAGAACCGGGCCTTTGACTTTGCTCATATCAGAACGAGGTTCTCCTCCTGTTCCTGAAATGGCTGTGGGGGCGCATTAGGGCGTTGTAAGGCCTCTCCCCCCATCCGGTCTAAGAGAACTGGGCCTTTGACTTTGCTCATGTCAGGAAGAGGTTCTCCTCCTGTTCCTGACATGGCTGTGGGGGCGCATTCAGATGTTGTAAGGCCTCTCCCCCCATCCGATCTAAAAGAACCGGGCCTTTGACTTTGCTCATGTCTGGATGAGGTTCTCCTCCTATTCCTGACATGGCTGTGGGGGCGCATTCGGGCGTTGCAAGGCCTCTCCTCTAATTCGATCTCAAGGTAATCGAACTTTCATTTTATTTATGTTAGGATGAGGTTCTCCTCCCATTCCTAACATAACCTTATTTTAATTGTTTGAAGGGGTCATCCCCAGTTGTAACAAATTCATGCCAAATGGGAGGAACATGCAAAGTCGAAAGGAATTTAGATTCAGGGCAAGGTCGTAAGCAATACATTTATAGGTTTTTCGAGTTCCATGGTTGTGGAAGGTCTGCTCCTCTTTGAGGCCCTCCGGTGATGAAGTCGATGGTCCCAATTGGAGGCTGATCCCCAGGCTGCTCCTCCCTCCTTGGCGGTTCAGGTTGCGGCAGGGCACTTGGCCGATCTTCTCTACCCTCAGGCCGGCATCGGATGAACCTGTCGAGTCGACCTCGCTGGATGAGCGCCTCAATCTCATCTCAGAGCTGGATGCATTCCTCCGTGTCGTGGCCATGGTCGCGGTAGTAGAGACAGAACTTGTTGGGGTTGTGCTTCCCGAGGTGTGTACGCATTCTCTCTGGCCTAGGGAGCTGCTCTCTGACCTCCATCAGTACCTGGGTCTTCGAGGCATTGAGGGGGGCATAGTTGCAGAATCTTTCCGATGGCGAACCCCACCGAATCCCATGATTCGGACTTCTCTGCCTACGTACCCGGGGTGGAGTATGGGCACGCTTGTGCCCAGGAGGAAATCGAGAATGCGGCCGAGCTTCTCTCGACCTTTTTTCGACTGCGGGCTTACTCGAGTCTCCCGCCTGCCGCTCTCTCATGGTCTCCTCATCCTTCATTTTGAAGGCTTCTTCCGCTCGGGCATACCCTTCAGCCCGAGCCAACAAATTAGCAAAATCCTTGGGGTACTTCTTCTCCAAGGAGAACAAAAGGTCATTCTTCTGAAGGCCACCCTTCAGAGCGGCCATTGCTACCGACTGGTCCAAATTTCGGACCTCCAGCGCTGCAACATTGAAGCGGTTGATGTAGGCCCGAATGGACTCCCCCTCCCTCTGCCTGATATTCATGAGGGACTCCGAGCCCTTTCGAGGGCGCCGGCTGCTGACAAAATGGGCCACGAATTGGTGGCTCATTTGATCGACGGAAAAAATGGTACCCAGCTTCAGCGTCAAGTACCAGTTTCTCGTCGCTCCCTTCAAGGTGGATGGGAAGGCTCGGCATAGAATAGCGTCGGGTGCGCCATGAAGCAGCATCATCATCTGGAAGGCTTCCAGATGATCGATCGGGTCTGAAGTCCCATCGTAGCTTTCGAACTGGGGGAGTTTAAAGTTTGGCGGGATCGGTTCCTGCATGATCATTTGAGAAAAGGGAGGGTCAGTGCAAATATCCTCACCATAAGCGGGGGGAGCATGGCGGAGTTCTTCGATCCGTCGGTTCATCTCTTGGAGTCTTCGGTCCAGAAATCCTCTCGACTTCGGGTCTCGAGGGTCCTCTGGCAGAATGGGGGCAGGGATCTTCCAGGGGTGGAGTCGTGATCCGATTAAGGGCTCTCCACCCTCGAGTTCATCTTCCCGGGAAAGATGGGATGGCTGGCCCAAGTGGCCCGCCCCACCACCGGATTCTGGTGTTCCGGTGACACCCTTTCCAGGTGCACTGATGCTTGCGGCTGCTGCTGCTGCTGCAGCTGCTGCATGGCCTGTACGGCCTCAGTGAGGCCTCTGACCTGCTGCGCCAGCAGATCAAATTGCTCCGCACCGACCGCCGTCGCCAGAGGAGGAGGAGGAGGCTGGGAAACTGGAGGTGAGGCCGGAGCCTAAGATCTGGCCATGGAGGCCGTGGATCGTCGTGTGGACGCCTTGCGGGGAGGCATCAGACAAAGACCAAGTAAAGGAGAGAGGAGAGGATGTCAGAAAAGATGCCCGGGGGCGGTCCCGTTGAGCGCCCCTTTAAGAACAAGGGTACTGCGAAGACACAGGCCCTTCCTCTAGCGCCAATCCTGTTGGTGCAAAAATTTGCTTACGCCGGAGAAGCTAGAGTCGCGGTCGCCGTCGGGACCTGCAAAAGAAGTCTAAACTGAAGGTGGGGTTGCTCCGACAAGACCCTTCGATGCTCAAGTCAGTTCTCTGCCTCAACAAGAATGGAGTGCTCGAACAAAAATTTTTAGCAGAGTTTCTAGATAAAAATGAAAGCTTATAGAATAACGTATCTGGGGTTTTCCTTTTATAGGCGGAGGGGGCAACAAACTGATAGCGACGCCTGTAACCATCTGGTAGTGGGCCGCCCAGAGTCAGGAGGAATTTATTGCAGAGGATAGTGGAGTGGGATCGTGGCTATCGCCATGGCTCACCATGTGGAATCAGTTATGGGGAGTGGAGCGGCGTCCGCCGTCATGACTCATCAGGAAGCGTTGGAATCACACAGGATCCGCCGCAGGGAGTGGAGCAGAATCGTGGCCATTAATACAGCCTGCCAGGGGGTAATGGGGCCACGTAGGGTCGTCGCAGGGAGTGGAGCAGTGTTTTCCGTTACTGTGGCCTGCCAGGGGGTCCAGACTTGTCGGCCGAAATTCGGTAGGAGTCGGTAGCGAGGTCTGGTACCCGTAAAAGTTTAGGCGGGGTCTTCCCGCAGTCGGAGTAGAAACAGAGCCCGGCTCCCGTAGGAGTCCAGGCGAAGTCTACTTGCAATTAAAGTCAAAGGCGAAGTCCGGCTCCCATAGGAGTCTGGACAAGGCTTACCAGTAGTTGAAGTTGAGGACAGAGCCCGGCTCCCGTAGGAGTCCGGGCGAAGTCTACTTGTGGTTGAAGTCGCGGGCGGAGTCCGGCTCCTGTGGGAGTCCAGACGAAGTCTGTCCGCAGCCGTTGGAGTCGAGGACGAGGCCCGGCTCCCTTAGGAGTCCGGGTGGAGTCTTCCAGCAGTTGAAGTTGAGGACGGAGCCCGGCTCCCATAGGAGTCCGGGCGAAGTCTACTTGCGGTTGAAGTCGCGGGCGGAGTCCGGCTCCCGTGGGAGTTCGGACGAAGTCTGTCCACAGCCGTTGGAGTCGAGGACGAGGCCCGGCTCCCTTAGGAGTCCGGGTGGAGTCTTCCAGTAGTTGAAGTTGAGGATGGAGCCCGGCTCCCGTAGGAGTCCGGATGAAGTCTACTTGCGGTTGAAGTCGTGGGCGGAGTCTAGCTCCCGTGGGAGTCCGGGCGAAGTCTGCCTGCAGCCGTTGGAGTGGGGGACGGAGCCCGGCTCCCGTAGGAGTCTGGGCGGAGTCTTCCTACAATTAAAGTCAGGTGCGAAGTCCGGCTCCCGTAGGAGTCTGGATGGAGCTTACCAGCAGTTGAAGTTGGTGACGGAGCCTGGCTCCCATAGGAGTCCGGGCAGAGCCTTCCTTACGGTTGAAGTTGGGGATGGAGCCCGGCTCCCATAGGAGTCCGGGGGAGTCTTCCTTACGGTTGAAGTTGGAGACGGAGCCCGGCTCCCGTAGGAGTCCGGGCGGAGTCTTCTTTGCGGTTGAAGTTGGAGACGGAGCCCGGCTCCCGTAGGAGTCCGGGCGGAGTCTTCCTGCAATTAAAGTCAAAGGTGAAGTTCGACTCCCATAAGAGTTCGGACGAAGTCTGTCCGCAGCCGTTGGAGTCGAGGACGAGGCCCGGCTCCCTTAGGAGTCCGGGTGGAGTCTTCCAGCAGTTGACGATGGAGCCCGGCTCCCGTAGGAGTCCGGGCGAAGTCTACTTGCGGTTGAAGTCACGGGCGGAGTCCGGCTCCGTGGGAGTCCAGACGAAGTCTGTCCGCAGCCATTGGAGTCGAGGACGAGGCCCGACTCCCTTAGGAGTCCAGGTGGAGTCTTCCTGTAGTTGAAGTTGAGGACGGAGCCCGGCTCCCGTAGGAGTCCGGGCGAAGTCTACTTGCAGTTGAAGTCGCGGGCGGAGTCCGACTCCCGTGGGAGTCCGGGCGAAGTCTGCCTGCAGCCGTTGGAGTGGGGGACGAAGCCCGGCTCCCGTAGGAGTTTGGGCAAAGTCTTCCTGCAATTAAAGTCAGGTGTGAAGTTCGGCTCCCGTAGGAGTCCGGACGGAGCTTACCAGTAGTTGAAGTTGGTGACGGAGCCCGGCTCCCGAAGGAGTCCGGGCGGAGCCTTCCTTGCGGTTGAAGTTGGGGACGGAGCCCGGTCCCGTAGGAGTCCGGGTGGAGTCTTCCTTGCGGTTGAAGTTGGGGACGGAGCCCGGCTCCCGTAGGAGTCCGGGCGGAGTCTTCCTGCAATTAAAGTCAGGTGCGAAGTTCGGCTCCCGTGGGAGTCCGGACGGAGCTTACCAGCAGTTGAAGTTGGTGACGGAGCCGCTCCCGTAGGAGTCCGGGCGGAGTCTTCCTTGCGGTTGAAGTTGGGGATGGAGCCCGGCTCCCGTAGGAGTCCGGACGAAGTCTGTCCGCAGCCGTTGGAGTCGAGAACGAGGCCCGGCTCCCTTAGGAGTCTGGGTGGAGTCTTCCAGCAGTTGAAGTTGAGGATGGAGCCCGGCTCCCGTAGGAGTCCGGGCGAAGTTTACTTGCGGTTGAAGTCGCGAGTGGAGTCCGGCTCCCGTGGGAGTCCGAGCGAAGTCTGCCTTCAGCCGTTGGAGTGGGTGACGGAGCCCGGCTCCTGTAGGAGTCTGGGCGGAGTCTTCCTGTAATTAAAGTCAGGTGCGAAGTCCGGCTCCCGTAGGAGTCCGGACGGAGCTTACCAGCAGTTGAAGTTGGTGACGGAGCCCGGCTCCCGTAGGAGTCCGGGTGGAGCCTTCCTTGCGGTTGAAGTTGGGGATGGAGCCCGGCTCCCGTAGGAGTCTGGGTGGAGTCTTCCTTGCGGTTGAAGTTGGGGACGGAGCCCAGCTCCCGTAGGAGTCCGGGCGGAGTCTTCCTGCAATTAAAATCAGGTGCGAAGTCCGGCTCCCGTGGGAGTCCGGACGGAGCTTACCAGTAGTTGAAGTTGGTGACGGAGCCCGGCTCCTGTAGGAGTCCGGGCGGAGTCTTCCTTGCGGTTGAAGTTGGAGACGGAGCCCGGCTCCCGTAGGAGTCCGGGCGGAGTCTTCCAGTAGTCGAAAGTCGGAGGGGACTGCAAGGGTCAATCCCGTCAAGAACTTCGATCGAGGG
Organism: Elaeis guineensis; assembly: GCF_000442705.2. Classification (NCBI taxonomy): domain Eukaryota; kingdom Viridiplantae; phylum Streptophyta; class Magnoliopsida; order Arecales; family Arecaceae; genus Elaeis; species Elaeis guineensis. The sequence goes on from NC_026003.2 coordinate 26,946,475, forward strand.
TATTTTATACCCAACACTCACTTAATGGGTGGCTATGATTTAGTTATCAATATAACTTAATCATTTTTAGGACCTAATAATTTTTGAAGAAATCGAAGAGAAAAAAATATCCAGCCAATTTCAATCCTCCCACTGACTTCACCAAGTCAGATTAAAAAGGATTTACTTAAAGCTGGCATTAGGAGCACCTAAATCAGTCAAACTGATTTACCTAATGACATGGGTGAGCCCTAATCACCAAGTGATCTAATCAAAACCTAATTCAGCAGGTTGGCCAGGTAAGTGAGATCAGTGGTGGGGATAAGCCATTAACTCATCAGAGATTGAATCACTGCGAGTAGCTCCCGCTTAAAAACCACTAGTCAAACTGCCAAACTTACCTTAGACACCAACCGGTTCATTAGTTTTAATTTGATCAACTTAGTAAATAGGGTTCCACCGCGTAGCCATGAATTAAGTCCATCTTGGTCTAGTGAAAGACATGGACCCATTCAACTACAACTATTGGAGTTGAGTCTAGAGTATCCTTGTCCTAATCTAATTCAATTTTTGATTAGATTTGACCAATTACTCTAATTTAGTCCATTTCTTTAAGCTAACCTTAGGTCTAACCCAATTATGGACCTAATCCATCTAACCCATTGACCCACAAGTTTATGCAATTATCTTAGGTCTTAATTCATAATTCTATACCTACTAGACAATACTTAATTCTTTTAATTAAGTATTTGGGCTGATAGGTCAGGATTTGGCATTTTGAAAATAATTTTTAAATTTGAAAGGTTTTATTTTCTGTTCACCAAATATGTTGACTCATTTTACAAATAGATCAGCATATTTCATAAATAGCAATCCTATTGCTAATTACATAACAGAAAATAACTTTAAAAAAAAAATCATGAATATTCCTTTAGATCTAATCTAACACGTTCATGATAAATTTCATAATTGAACCTTTACAATTAATTCCTTTCGCTGCTTCATCTGCATGGGATATAATTACAGCAGCACCCCTACCACCATAGGAGACCCATCGAATGAGAGGAGACGGCCTTTAAACCCTACTTTTCTCCTATGACCGGACGGTCATGGCAACCAACCCAATTCTATTACTTGCTACTTGGATCAAGTATATCTAAATATACCAATTTCAAAATTTAAATTTTAAATTTTAAATTTCAAATTTTAAATTTTGAAATTCAAATTTCAAACAAATTTCAAATTTCAAATTTTAAATTTTGAAATTCAAATTTCAAACAAATTTTAAATTTCAAATTTTAAATTTTTGAATTTCAAGTTTTGAATTTCAAATTTTAAATTTTAAATTTTGAATTTCAATTTTTTGAATTTTAAATTTCAAATTTTAAATTTCAAATTTAAATTTTAAATTTTGAATTTCAAATTTTTGAATTTTGAATTTCGAACAACTTTCAAAATTCAAATTTTAAATTTTGAATTTCAAATTTTAAATTGTAAACTTTTAGATTACAACTTAATCTACGCATGCAAATATATATATCATATCTAAGAACCCGCTCTGATACCATTTGTGGGGAAAATCAGTGCAGGGGTAAAATGGTAATTTTAAAATTTTTTCAAAGTCACTATTTTACAGTAGAAATTATTAATTAATCTAATTAATTAATAAAAATTTACTCTACACTAGGATCTAAATATGATATATAGCATGCATGCATTTAAATTTAAAATTTAAATTTGAACAGTAAACGCTTTACTGTAATGTGTTCAGAACACAATACCTTTGTGCAGATAGTAGATCACTGCAATCTGATCACCGTCGAGAGAATATGATCATCACGATGCAGCCACACAGCGTGTCTGGCCTCTGCGGATCATCCACACGAAGCTCCCGGTCTGATCGACTCCTCACGAGTTCTAGCTCGTTGTAGAGCTTTTTCGACAGTTGATGCTGATCGAACTCCTTCGATCGATGTCTGCCAATTTTTTAGATACTCTGGATCATCAGCAGACATGCTTGAGAGAATGTTGAAGATCTTCCTAAAATTTAGTGGGCTCACGACACTCGTAGCTCACCTTCTCACTTTCCAAACTCCAGGCTGAAACTCTGAAGAACTCATTGAAACCCTGCGCACACTTTTTCTTTCTTTTCTTTCTTTTTCTCTCGGAAGGATATTGATATTCACCTTACACACAAGGATTCCTCACGCCCAGATTTTCTCTCCAAAATTTTTCTTTTCACACGTCCCACTCTTCTCCTCCTTTTAAAACAATGTCAAATGTCTTATCCACGTGAGAGGATAAAGATGAGTAATTGTACATTTGAATTCAAATCAAATTTTGAATTCAAATGGAAACCAATTTTCCCTATCTACTAAGGGCATGAGAAGAGGAGGGCATGGCTTAATTTGTGCATGAGTGATTTCATGAGAAATATTTTCTCGTGTAATAAATGGGGCATTAAAAGAGGATAAGGTCAAGGCGCTAAGATTGGTTGCTCATTCAAATTCAAACTTTTATTTTGAATTTGAATGGCCAACTAATCATCCTTATCCACTCATTTGGTGCATTAAAGTAGGGCATGAGGAGGGCTTTGCATGAGAAAAAATTCATGAGAACTTCCTTCTCGTGAATTCAAATGGGCGCAGTAGAAGTGAGGTGGCGCAGGAAGAATGGGTCAAGGTGGTTTCATTATTTAAACCAACCTAATTGAACCAAATAAGTTAAGCCCAATTAGACTAATTTAAATCCAACTTAATTAAGTTTAATTAGGCTCAATAAAATCTTAATCAAATTAGGAATTGATTAAGCCCAACCCCTGATCATATCAGGGACCAAACCATCTCGACGATTAGGTCAACTCTTAACCTAATCGGGTCAAACCCAACTGAATCCAATTCAATTGGACTTGATCCAAAATTAATTACTCAATCAAATTGAATTAATTAGTGATCAAATCACTAACAAAATCTCTCATAAATATTGAGTCCAAATTTGATGGGTAATCGGGCATCAGAATTCATTGATATGTAACCCTGATCGAAGAGTCCTAAACCAGTGGGACTCTTGACCCCGGTACCCAAAATGTGTAGAATTTATGATCAAAGAATCCTGATTCTCGATCACAGAATCCCAGACATGAAGAACTCTTCACCAGCTATCAGATCAGATAGGAACCTCTAATGTGTGTGACCTCACAAGTTCGAACCTAAGCCGGTAACACAAGAACCAATTCCTATACTAATCGAAGTGACCATCTAGCAATGGTACCCGACGATCGGATAGTCGAATGGTCACAATCACAATACTCAGAACCTACGTGAATATGGTTACTATATAATTCATCCTTTTGACCTCTGTGTTTAGGATGACTCAGGGTTAAACTGTTAACCCTGATTAGATCATCCGAATCATGCTCAACTCAAACAGTCCTATGACTCCTTACAAAGACTACCCTGGCTAAGGTTTTGCTAAATTAAAATATGACTGTACACAGCTCCTAAACTGGAGTGGTCAATCCCATCTTAACACACGCACCGACAAGTCAAGTACTTGACTACACTCAGCAGCCTTCCGTCACTGAATTAAAAATTCAAGTAGTCCAGTGCCTAAGTGTAGTAAGTTGCTTGCAAGTCACCGTGGCGGTCTCAGATTGGAGGGATAGTTATATCCATATCCCATCGGAGTAAATCTTGACAGCAGAGAAAGCTCCGGAGTCAGTCACGTTCAGTGTAGATGTACCCTTATATCTCACCTGTATGCCATACCAGTGTCTCCACACTCCTTGGTTAAGAGGACAATCAACCCATATGGCACACAACGACCTATATTTGATAAACGTTGTTGTTCTTGGTAACAACATATCATTTGCTCACAAATAAATTTAAGGACTAAACGACAAATCCTCCTTTGTCGAGTCTAAATAGTCCTAAGGACTTCACCACAACACAGGAGTTCATTAGAAGATGAAACAATTTATGATGAAAAATATCAAAATAACTTTTATTAATTTATAATTTATATACTAATATAAGAAAGAGCATAATTGTCAACAGACTGACGATTGGCTTTGGACACTATTCCCAACAGAGACTGATCAGGGCCCTTCTTAATTTATCATGGTGCTGCAGCCTTCTTCGCAAGCTTACTGCCGTCCGTCCTTCACAAGAACCGGTTGCACCATTACTTGTATGCCTTTATGACCTTCACTACGATCTCTTTAGAAATCTTTTTCCAAAAGATCTCACCACACACAAATCGGATTTTATGTTCAACACATGAACAATTTGATTTTTGGACAAGCATCTCATGCTTTCCATTTTTATTCTTCCCTTCCTTTCTATTTTTCTCTCTTTCTTTTCTTATCTTTTTCTCAAATTTTTTCATCATTTTCCTCCCATTTATACACCCACTCTTAGCCCAATTTGGTACACAGAGCATGGTTGTAATGCCCCCTATTTATAGGAAATAAGGGGCGACACCATGGGATGCCAACTCTTGGCGTCCCTTAACTCTTACACACACCAATTAATTTTTAGCATGGAATACAAGTAGATGGCATGGAAAAAGAAGTGATTGACTAGTAGAAGGACTCTTCCTATATTAGAAAAAATTAATACACAATCATATTGTGCATGAGAAAAGGATTTAATGTGAGAAACAAAGAGTCCATACCTTTAAGGACTCTTCCATAAACTCAATGCAAATAAGGGAGGGACCAATTTATTTTTGGTGTTCAATCTCCTTGCTAGAGAAGGACTCTTCCTTCTCTTCTACACCCATAATTCAAAGAGCCATCATATGACACGATGAAATAAAAAACACATGGAGAAATAAAGGATGAAACTAAGAGTTTTAAGAGAATTGGACTCTTCCATTTCTCATCACATAAATGTGTGGCATCCCTATTTATTTTGGCATGGAGTTTTTTCCTGGAGAAGGACTCCTCCTCTTCCATGTCTACATGTCCCAAAGCCCCATCTGATGGTGCACAAAATTAAGGGACATGTGGAAGCTGGTAAGAAATTTAAGATAAGTAAAGGAGAAGGACTCCTTTCCTTAAACACCCAAATAAATAATGCCACATTTTTTTCTCATGTGGTTTTGACATGGAGAAGATGATTTCATATGAAACTCTTTCATAAAATCTAGATAAATCAACTAATAAATTAGATGGTTCAAACTCAACCACATTAGGTCAAGGCAGCAAGCTTAGGTTAGCACAAACACCTTTACACTGAACCCAATTGAAAACTTGAGTTAATTTATGTGCTAGAAATTTAATTAATCCATTGAATTTATAATAAATTCAAATAGATTGGATCAAGACTAAATTTTTATTGTGTGTGATCCATTGGATTCCAAATCTAGCCAGTAGTGGATCCAAACTCTCGGTGTAATCCTAATCTGATTAGATTAGATCAGCTCAAGAGTTTCAATCAACTAAGACTCTTCCTAATTATTTCTCGAATTAAACTCTTTTAATTTTGATGAATCTATAAGTCAAAATTGACATCTAGCAATATATCATGACTATCTGAAAGATTTAAAATTTGATGAAAATATCAAAATTATGCTTTCGTGATGAGTTATCATGCAATTCAATCTTTCGACCACACAACATCCTGAAAAAATCGTAGGTATGGAAATATATCAAACTCAAATACCTATCCATATGTATCTCAATCTGAGAATGATGACTCGATTGATGAACCAATAGAAACTATTTCTACTATTCATCTCTACTCTGGTCAGAGACTCTCAGAGTCACCATCCTATAAGATCACATAGGATGTTCTCTCCTCCTACAAGGAGTGACCGATTCCTTATTGACCAAAGCAAGGGTCCATGTACATAAGGACCATGATGATCTCAGATCAAAGGATCACATGCACCACTCTCACTAAAGAACCATCTATTGACATGCTGTAAGGCTCCATCAGATATTCTTTCGATGGGTCAGTTCAGTGAACTCATTCTTTAATGAGCACCTATATCTTTGTATTAGTATCACCACATAAGTAATTATGAGATCAACCATCCTCTCTATTGAGCATACATAGGATGTATCAATCTTATCAGAACCATCAATCTCCGACTCAATGATCCAACGACTAAAAATATTTTAGATTGGGACTATCAAGATTTTAGGTCTCACTAACATGATCTCATCATAGCTCTAAAATCATTATCCTAATCTATGAGGTTTATCATAATCATAAAATATGATGCAATAAATGATAAAATATAATACCTCATAAATAAAAATAACTAATATCATACAAATGAGTAGGAAGATAATAAAGAAAAGTCTCATCGCATCTCTATGCGATTGGCTTGTAGGACACTATTCTTTCAATCTCTCACTTGCACTAAAGTCAATCACCCCTATACCTGATGCTCATGCAATCAGGATGGCGATTACACTGCTGCTGTGTAAAGCTTAGTAAACTGATCCATTATGATATTCTTAATACGAACTCATTTTATGATCAAATCATGAATGAGGTGAAAGTGCCTAGGATGTGCGTGGGTACCTAGTGAGACTAGACCCAACTCAGTGATGAACCCTTCATCAGGCAACTTTTCTTAGCAATCTTTACTGACAGCAATTAACTGAATCAAACATAGTTCACTGCTTGAAACTCTTCCAATTCACTGCTCCTCTAGTACTTCTCAAGTATTTTGAGAATGCTTTTCACAGTTTTTAAAAGATCTATCACGGATCTGTCTGAATCAATGATTTGCACAAGGCATAAATCACATCAGGCTTGGTACATTGAATATATAGATAAGTAAACTCCTTTACACCCATTTATGTTGAATTCTTTCAACATAAATTCCATGTACCTAGTCTGGAACAAGCTCTGCATCCACTTACATCTATCCCTATAGATGCCTAGTATATTAGATGCTTAACCCAAATTTATTCCATAAAAATATTTGTGATAAGCATATCATTGATCGAGTGCAATATCGTGACTACCTTTCCAATATGCTGTATGTCATCCACATACATAACTAAGAATTAGTGTGACACCCATTGATCTTCTTGTACACATACATGGTTCATCTATATTTGATAAAGTCAAATATTTTGACTATCTCATCAAAAATAGAAGTTCCTACTCCTCAATTTCTATCTGAATGCATAAATGCATTTATCCTCCCACTAGAGACAAACTCTCTAAATGAAGTATGGTAATAGCAAAAATCTGAATAGACATTCCTGACAGCAACATGTTGGGTCATACCCATAAATGCTTCAACTATAGTCCATACTTAGTTGATGTACAGGGAGTCCATTTTGGATATTATGGTTTCAAGCCAACTGTCAGAGTCTCTACTCATGACGATCTCCGAATAGGTCAAGAAAACACCATTCTTAATGATGTATGGTGTATCATCATTCTCAATGACAAATCCATATTTGAGTGGTATATTACGCACTCGAATTGACCTTCAGTTAGGAGGTGTGTTTCATGATAGTGACTTATCAACAAACACATCTGGCTGAGAATCAACTTATGGACACTCCATAGATTATGATAGAATAGCTTATAGTTCTTGAACTTTTCAAATTCAATTATCCTCCCACTATCCCCTTTCTTAGAAAAATTTATCTTCCTAAAAGGTGGCATACTTACTATCAAAACAACTTTTGTCCAATAGGGTGGTAGAAATAGCATCTTATACTACTCTTTAGGATAACCTATATACTAATAAAAGCTTGTTCTAGCACAATCTTATGTACATTGACTCTTTTCATATAAGCGAGCAACCTGCCTCTTCCTTTTTCATATCTCATATGGAGTGTTCGTTATAGATTTTATTGATATCTAATTCAAAATATATACAGCAACTTCTAGGATATTTTCATAAAATGAGAATTAAAATTTGTGAAGTATTTTAGAAAACACATCATATCACATATAAAGTGTCAATCTCTGAGTCGAGATATTATTAGTCTTCGAACATCCATATATTCAAGACTTAATACCTTGCTTGCCCTGAGATATGTGACTATCACATATTTATTTTTATTCTCATCAACATGAAAAATAACATCATTGAGTGATAGAAATATGAGACCATAGTCCTAAAATTTATCGGAAGGAGAGTAATTTTTACTTTCTACATTAATTTCAAAACTATACTACATTAGCAAAAGATTTGAAATAATATTTCTGATAAATTCAGACACATAACAATGATCTACTAGTTCCTAAACCTTACTATAAGGTTATATAGGTTCCTATAGCCTCAGCATGAATGGACTATCCATTAGTACCAAAAGGCAAGTAGTCACCTCACTTCAGCTTTATAGGTCCAGCAACACTTTACATAAGTAGAACCTATATAAGGTATCACATACCCAATAGTTTAAAGCAAAAATATTCAATGATAATTAATTTGTATCACATACAAATTATTAGCAGATGCAACTTTTGCATCCTGCTCCTGCTTCACACTTGCAAGATAACTCTTGCAATTTAATTCTAATGTTCATTATTGCTGTAATAATAAATTAGATACCCTAGTGAAGACATTCTTCACGTTCTTTTCCTCAACCATTCCATGAAGTTCGGTCAATTCAAAAGAATATCCTATGCAGTGATAGTAAAGATGCAAATTTATATATTAGAATATAAAAGAGGACTACTCATGATGACATTCACAAGTTAGACAAAGATTTTATCTAATTATGTCTCTCACTATTTTAACAAATTTTATATCCCTCAAGTATGAAATCGAAGAAACCTATCATTAAGTTTCTTAGTGGGGTTGAGATCCCAATTCCTCATAAAAAGTCTTGTGGATAGCACAACAAGCTCCTATGAGTTCAAAGGTAAGTAACTCTTTACTAATTGCATCTCATGCAACTCTCAACATAATTTTTATCTCTAAAATACTTATAGTCTTATGCATAGTACAACAAACTATAGTATTTAATTAAATCATACCTTTCAATCCTATATGATCATATCTGAATAATACTATCCTTGTGGATAGCATAACAAGGCAATACTATCAGAATATGCCATAAGCATCACTAAGTCAATATTGTACCAATTATTATAGCAAGCTTTGTGGATAGTACAATAAACTCACTATAGTTTTTGACATACTCTATTAACCTAGTATGAGTTAAATACCATTAGCTTCATAATGCACCAAGACAGTATCAAATCAGTCCCCCAAACAAACTTTGTGGATTGCACAACAAGCCTACTATAGTTCTTGAGATAATAATGGCTTAGTATGAAGGAAGGTATGGGTAGTGTTCTTAACATTTTGCCATTATGACTTAATATAATTTGAATGAGGGACTTAGGTCTCAAGCACATCCTAAACATTTATATACATCATATGCTATGTAAATTCTAATTTGTAACTACCAGCATGTAAGAGCATATAGAAAAAAAAAACTAATAGTTATGAACTTTTAAAAAAATCATCCGAGCCACAGGATGATCTATGGGTCTAAACCCCAGGTACATCATTGATTGAACCATCTTATGGTCAATCTTAATGTGTCTCTGCTCTCCAAAAGTCTGGTAGTCTGTTCTTCATCACCATGAAGTCTACCATGAATGCTTGATCTCTATAGAAAAAAATAATTTTTTTCTATTCTCAAATAATTTTTTTTTATTATTTTATATCAATATATAAAAATCTCAATCAATAGTTGAGAATATAAAAAAAAGTACAGCTGATAATACAATGCATTTATTGCAACTCTTGCAAATGTATTTATGTAATCAGCCAACATGAAAGCATTCATTAATACATCCATCACATGGATGTGCCATAGTCCATAACCACTCAATATGCATTTTATAACAGTTATAAAATATCAGAATAAACAACTCATGTTATTTTTATTATGATATCATTCATACATATGTCAATAAAGATGTTTAAATATATGGGCATAGGACCCATCTAGGATTTTCGATTCAGGTTCAACACTTGACCCAATTTTAATTTTAAGTCAATCATTTATCATTCATTTGAGTTAGGTTGACCAATTCTTAGATTAATCCTAATCCAATTAGATTAGCAAAGATTCGGTCAACCATGACTAAAACCTTAATCAAATTACGTAAATGATAATTTGATCAACCTAATTTTAAATATGAATTCTAATCAAATTAGAACCATGAATTTGATTTAATCTATAATCATTAATTCTAAATACTTTAGATTAATGAATTATAGTTAAATCAATCTATCAACAAAAACCCTAATCCATGTCTGATGCATCCTTTTCATGACCAAAATTTTTTTCCGACCCCACACATACCTCGAACGACAACCAAGATAGTCAACCCATAATGGTGAGTGCCCGATAATGTGATAGTCGGTGCTTGGATCTTAGGTGAATGCATCATATGCAAAAACTCTAAGTCTTGGCAATGTACATCTATATGTGTCATTCCAAGACCCCCGCACATCACATGCACTGGATTTCAATTCTTTAAAAAATTAGATCATGGGATCTAATCTAAAACTTGTCTCACAAGTCTAAAAATCATGAAATTTACATATCTAAAGTTCGATCATGGATTCATAACACTTTATCATTAACAAAAATACATCATAAACATCAACTAAACATCCATCAGAAAATTTGACTTTGACATAGTTTGAACTGAATCTAATTCATATCACAAAAATAACATGAAATTTGATTGAATCAATCAAGGGTGACTCTGATATCACTGTTGGATTCTGGTGATGCAGCAAAATATCAATTTTAAAAATTTTAACATGCATTCAATATTTAAAAAATAAGTTTAACAATTAAACTAGACCATCGAAATACAAAATTCTAGGAACCCTTGATGATTACAATCAAACGATTAAAAATATATATATATCAAGAAGAGATCAAAAGTCATATACCAATGAGAAGACTATGATCTAATAATTTTGAGACCTTCATGAGACTCCAAAGTAGAAGCCCTCCAATGGTGATCCACATGGGACGTCATGGCACTGCAGCCTTCTTCGCAAGCTTGCTATCGTCCATCCTTCATAAGAACTGGTTGCACCATTGCTTGTATGCCATCATGACCTCCACTATGACCTCTTTAGGAACCCTTTTCCAAAAGATCTCACCACACACAAATTAGCTTTTATGTTCAAACATGAACAATCTGATTTTTGGACAAGCATCTCATGCTTTCTATTTTCACTTATCCCTTCCTTTCTATTTTTTTCTCTCTTTTTTTTATCTTTTTCTCAAATTTTTCTCATCATTTTTCTCTCATTTCCACACCCACTCCCAACCCAATTTGGCACACAGAGCCTGGTTGTAGCACCCCCTATTTACAGGAAATAAGAGGCAACACCATGGGATGCCAACTCTTGACGTCCCTTAACTCTTACATGCACCAATTAATTTTTAGCATGGAATACAAGTAGATGGCATAGAAAAGGAAATGATTGACTAGTAGAAAGATACTTCCTCTACTAGAAAAAATTAATACACAATCATATTGTGTATGGGAAAAGGATTTAACGTGAGAAACAAAGAGTCCATACCTTTAAGGACTCTTCCATAAACTCAACGCAAATAAGGGAGGGACCAATTTATTTTTGGCATTCGATCTCCTTGCCAGAGAAGGACTTTTCCTTCTCTTCTGCACCCATAATTCAAAGAGCCATCGTATAACACGATGAAATAAGAAATGTATGAAGAAATAAAGGATGGAATTAAGAGTTTTAAGAGAATTGGACTCTTCCATCTCTCATCGCATAAATGTATGGCATCTCTATTTATTTTGGCATGGAGTTCTAAAATGGAGAAGGACTCCTCCTCCTCTTCCATGTCCACATGTCCCAAAGCCCCATCTGATGGAGCACAAATTAAGGGTCGTGTGGAAGTTGGTAAGAAATTTAAGATAAGTAAAGGAGGACTCCTTTCCTTAAATGGCTAAATAAATGATGCCACATTTTTTCCTCATGTGGCTTTGATGTGGAGAAGATGATTTCACATAGAACTCTTCCATAAAATCTAGATAAACTAACTAATAAATTAGATGGTTCAAACCCAATCACATTAGGTCAAGGCAACAAGCTTAGGTTGGCACAAACACCTTTGCACTGAGCTCAATTGGAAACTTGGGTTAATTCATGTGCTACCAATTTAATTAATCCATTGAATTTATAATAAATTTAAATAGATTAGATCAAGACTAAATCTCTATTGTGTGTGATCTATTAAGTTTTAAATCTAGCCAGCAGTGGATCCAAACTCTCGACGTTACCCTAATCTGATTGGATTAGGTTAGCTCAAGAGTTCCAATCAACTAGGACTCTTCGTAATTGATTCTTGAATTGAACTCTTTTAATTCTGATGAATTCACAAGTTAAGATTGACATCTAGTAATATGTCATGACAATCCAAAAAATTTAAAATTTGATGAAAATACCAAAATTATCCTTCCATAGCTAGTTACCATGCAATTCAATCCTTCTATCACACAACATCCTGGAAAGGCCATGGGTATGAAATTATGTCAAACTCAAATATCTATCCATATGTATCTCGATCTAAGAATGATGACTCAATTGATGAACTAGTAGAAACTATTTCTACTATTCATCCCTGCTCTGGCCAAAGACTCTCAGAGTCACCATCCTATGAGATCACATGGGATGTTCTCTCCTCCTACAAGGAGGGATCGATTCCTTATTGACCACTCACAACCTCTATGCATACTTTATCATACCCAGAATATCCCACACACATTTCAAAGTGGTGTGCTAGGGAATAAACCAAAGTAATGATCCATATATACAAGGTACTATAATGATCTCAGGTCAAAAGATCACATGCACCACTCCCACTGAAGAACCATCTGTTGACATGCTGTAAGGCTCCATCAGATGTTCTTTCGATGGATCAGTTCAATGAACTCATTCTCTAATGAGCACTTACATCTTTGTATTAATATCACCACATAAGTGATTGTGAGATCAACCACCCTCTCCATTGAGCATACACAGGATATACCAGTCTTACCAAAATTATCGATCTCCGACTCAATGATCCAATGACTGAGAATATTTTAGATTGGGACTGTCAAAATTTTAAGTCTCACTGGCATGATCTCATGATGGCCCTAAAATTATTATCCTAATCTATGTGGTTTATCATAATCATAAAAATATGATACAGCAAATGAAAAAATACTTTACCTCATAAATAAAAAAAACTAATGTGATGCAAATGAGTACGAAGATAATAAAAAAAAATTCTATCGCATTCGCATATGATTGACTTGTAGGGTACTATTTTTTCACAAAAGTATCGAGTTATGAACTCAGATTAGAAGTAGATGTGATCTACTACTCACATGCCTGCATGCTAATTTTATCTTCAGTATTTTTTAGATTTTATATGCAGCATATCATGTCATAGATCCTAGAGTAGATTGATTTGATGATTAGATCATATGCATGTTAGATTAATTTAATTAATTTAATTACTTTTTACTATAATTTATTTAAAAAAATTTTAAAATACATGCATGAAATCGCCTATGTTCTCCAACAGAACTTGTCAAAAATAATATTTATTTATTAATAATTTATATATAAATTATAAAGAGCTCAATCATCTACAGATTAGATAATTGACTTTAAGACATATTTTTCAACACCATGCATATCATTTACGACATCCTTACAAATATCAGCTCATTCTATCTCAATAACCACCATAATTTAACTTTAATGCCACTATTATTGATCATGTTCCTCAATCATTTTTTTTTAATTAATAACTAGCTAAATTATGCTTCACTAATGCTAATCAATTAATATCTAAATGCTTAAGTATATCATGATCAAAATGCTATGCCATATATATAAATGAATGCTAAACATAGATGCAAATTTTTCAAATCCCCACATTCTTGAACTGGGGTGTTATAGAATTTAATTAGATCAAACCCAGAGCCCATTATAGAGGCACCTTTGATAAAATCTGATAGAGTACTATGTTAGCTAGATAGATACTATAATTTTTTGGTCTAGGATGATAATCCTATTGAACTAGATGAGAACGACGAAGATTTGATCACCTATATGGATGTCATGTAGCGGTCTGACTCTAAAAAATAGTTTAATATCATGAAATCTGAGATGGAGTCCATGAAAATCAATGATGTAGGGATACTCGTTGATCCATCTGAAGGGATAAAATCCATAGAGTGTAAATAGATATTCAAAAGGAAAAGAGGTGCAAATGGAAAGGTGGAGACCTACAAAGCCCATTTGGTTGTCAAGAAATATCATCAATATTATGGTATTGACTATGATGAGATTTTTTTTTTTGTTGCAATACTCAAACCTATTTGGATTATGCTTGCGAAAGTAGCAGACCTTAATTATGAAATCTGGTAAATGAATGTCAAGACAGCCTTCTTGAGCTAAATGAAGAGATGTATATGATACAGCCTGAAGGATTCACATGCATAGATAAATCAAAGGTGTGCAAGCTTCAGAGATTCATTTATAGATTAAAGCAAGTATTTCAAAGTTAGAATATACATTTTGATAAGATGATCAAAACGTATGGCTTCATTAAAAATAGAGAAGAGCCTTACATTTATAAATGGGCTAATGGCTCTGTAGTCATTTTTTTTTATTGTATGAAGATGACATACTCTTAATAGGAAATGATATCCCTACTTTACAAAGTGTAAAACTATGGTTATCATTACAGTTATCCATGAAGGATTTAGGAGAAGCATCCTACATCCTAGTGATGAAGATTTATAGAGATAGATCTAAAAGGCTACTTGTATTATCCCAATCCACATATATTGATATCATACTGAAATGATTTAACATGAAGAATTTCAATAAGGGCTATCTACCAATAGTCCAAGAAATTTTTTTCTCTAAGAAGGATTGTCCGACAACCTCACAAGAGAGAGCAAATGAGTAAAATTCTATATGCCTCAATAGTGGGATCTATTATGTAGGCCATGACATGTATAAGGCCGG
The DNA here is from genome assembly GCF_000442705.2 of Elaeis guineensis. Taxonomy (NCBI): domain Eukaryota; kingdom Viridiplantae; phylum Streptophyta; class Magnoliopsida; order Arecales; family Arecaceae; genus Elaeis; species Elaeis guineensis. The sequence continues at coordinate 26,961,478 of NC_026003.2, forward strand.
ATGTCACCTACTCATTAAGGGTAGGAGTAGGTACCAGTCTGATCTAAGTGAGAATCATTGAAAAATTATAAAGACAATCCTTAAGTATTTAACCAATAGCTCATTTATGGGGATGTTGACTTAAAATTTATGAGATATATCGATTTTAGTTTTCAATCAGACCATGATGACAGCAAAAATATGTTGGATTATATATTTATCCTGAATGGAGGAGCGATATACTGAAAAAGTTTCAAACAGCATACTGTAGCCGATTCTATATATGAGGTGGAGTATATTACGGCATCTGATGCTGCTAAAGAAGCTGTTTGGTTGTGGAAGTTCATTAGTGAGCTTAGAATGGCACCTTCCATTGATGGTCTTATTCTGCTGTATTGCGACAGTACTGGAGCTATAGCTCAAGCAAAGAAATTCAAATCCCATCAAAGAACTAAACACATTCTGCATCGCTATCACCTTGTTCATGAGATCATGGATCGAGGTGATATCAATCTTTAAAAGATCGTTGGAAAGAAGAACCTGACTGACTCATTTACTAAAGCTCTCGAAATAAAAGAGTTCGACGACCACAAAAGGAAGATGCGTATAGGATACTGTTTTGATTGACTTTAGTCCAAATGGGAGTTGTTAAAAAATGTGTCCTAAAATCAATTGTCTATCCGTAGATGATTGTACATGTTATAATAGTATATGAATTATAAATTAATAAAAATTATTTAACTTTTCATCATAAATCTTGCATCTTCTTTATTTGAACTTTTATGTTTTGTTAAAGTCCTTAGAACTATATATAATCGATAAAAAAAATTTATCATGTAGTTCTTAAATATTGTTCGCAATCAAATGATGCGTTATTAATAGGATGATAATATTAATCAAGTATAGGTCATTGTGTGCCATATAGATTGATTGTCTTCATAATCAAAGAGTGTGGAGATATTGATATGGCATGTAAGAGAAATATAGAAGTACATTTGTACTAATTTGATCCAACTGTGGAGCACTCTACTGTCAAGAGTAGCTCGCATAGGATATGGGTATAAGTATCCCTCTGATCTGAGATCACTATGGTGACTTGCAAGCAACTCACTGTACTTTGGTGTCAAACTATTTGTATTTCTAATACAATGACGGAAGATTTTTATGCATAGTCAAGTATTTGTGAAGTCTGTATGTGAGTCAAGATGGAATTGACCACTCTAAGTTGTTGGAGATAATGCTTCGATGTATTTCAATTTAGTAAAATCTTGATTAGGATAATCCTTTTAAGGAGTCACAGGATTTATAAGGTTCAGATACAATATGGATGTACTGATTAAGAGTTGATAGTTTAACTCTAAAGTCATCCTAAGCATTGAGGGTCAAAGGGATGAATTATACAGTAACCATATGCCAAAGGTTCTTGAATATTGCTTTGCGATGATTCAACCTATCTGAATGTCGGGTATTATTACTAGATGGTCACTTCGATTAGTACAAAAATTTATTCATGTGCTGCCGACTTAGTGTTCAAACCCATGGGGTCACACACAAAAGAGGTTCTTATCTGATCAGATGGTGGATCAATGATTATGAATCATTGAATTTACTAAGTGTTAATGAATTATAAAAAGATTAATTAGTAATTAGATTGTTGATTAGCTCAGTTTGACTGAGCAATGAGGGTCAGATCAAGTCTAATTGAATTGAGTTTGATTAGATTATTGAGAAATATATCCTAAAACCAATCGTTTGACGATTGTACTAATTATAAATGTATATGAATTGATCAATAATAAAAATTATTTAGTTTTTTTCATCATAAGGTTATATCTTCTAACGAACTCCTATATTGTGGTGAAGTTTTAAGGATTATTTTGATCGATAAAAGAGGATTTATCATGTAATCCTTAAACTGATTCATGACCAAACGATATGATATTACTAGGATGATAGCGATATCAAGTGTAAATCATTGTGTGTCATATGAGTCGGTTATCCTCGTAAGCAAATAGTGTAGAGATACTGGTATAGTATGCAAGTGAGATGTAAGAGTATATCTCATTGAATATGACTAACTGCGGAGCACTCTGCAGTCAAAAGTAACTTGTGAAGGATATGGGAATAAGTGTCCCTCCGACCTAAAATCACCACAGTGACTTACAAGCAACTTACTATACTTTGATGCTAGACTATCTGAGTTTCTAATTCAGTAATGAAAAGTTTCTGGATACAGTCAAGTACTTGTTAAGTCAGTGTGTGAGTCAAGATAGAATTGACTCCTCTAAATTAATAGGAGTTAATGTATCAATGTATTTTAATTTAGTAAAATCTGAGCTCGAATAATCCATGTGATGGATTTGAAAGATTGAAATATAATATGGATGATTTATCTAGAGTTGATAGTTAAATTTTAGGTTATCCTTGAGCATTAGGATCATAGGGATAAATTATACAATAACCATACACCAGTAGGTTCTTGAATGTTGCTTCACCATCATTCGATCTATCCGGACGTCGGATCACCATTGCTAGATGGTTACATCGATTGGTTTAAAAATTTATTTCTGTGCTACTGACTTAGATTCGAACCTATGGGGTTATATTCAAAAAAAATTTTTGACTGATCATATAACTGATCAACGATTGAAAATCATTCAAGGACTTAATCGTCAATTCGATTGATGATTAACCTTATGCAAAAGTTATAATAAATTTATTCACCAAGTTTAGTGAATTAATAAAAGATTAATTAATAATTAAATTATTGATTAACTTAATTTGATTAAGTAAATAGGATTAAATAAAATCTAATTAAATTAGATTCAATTAGGTTTGACCCAATTAGGTTATGAGATGACCTAATCATTAAGGAAGAATTATCTCTGATTTGATTAGGATTTTGGTTCAATCAATTCTTAATTTGATTAAAATTTGATTAAAAATTTATGAACCTAATTAGATTGGATTTTATTTATTTTATTTGGGCTAAACCAGATGTGATTTGGTTTGGATTCAAATAAAGAAATTAAGAGTCCATATAGCATTGGACTCTTTTCCCTTGCGCATCAAATTTTGCATGCCATATTTCTCCATGCTGAAATATTTTTTATGTGAGATTTTTTTATGCCAAAGGTCTCTTTTCCTTCTCTATCTCACATCCAAATTTGGGTAGGATTTGATTTTAAATAATATGTTCAAATTAGATTTGAATTGGATACCATATAGATAATGTTTGACATTATCTACAAAACCTTGCTGCCAACTTATTTTTTCTCCTTATGTGTGTAATATTTTGAGGAGGTTTTGATCATGAGAAATTAGTTGGAGAATTGATTATCATAGAAAAATATGGGATGGGGCATCTCATATTTTTTTTGGGCATGTATTGTCATGGAATTATGAAGGGAGGCGACATCTCATGGAAGAGTCCAAATGTTGTTGGACTCTTCACCCTACCACCTTACATGCCTAATAAAAAGGGATCTATTTTTTATTGTATATGTGTAAGAGACAAAAAGAGGGGCTTTCATGATGAGAAGTCCTTGGATATGAGTTCAGGGAGTGAAAAGAGAAGGAGAGTCCTTTCTCTTGAGGTGTGCGCAAAAAACTAGTTTCTAGAGTTTCTTCCTATGGGTTTGAGAAGAGAGAAAAAATAAGAAAAAAATTATTTTCTTCTCTATCTTTCTTCTACCTCTTTATCTCCTCCAAAAATCTATCTTCAACTTCTAAAAAGATTCTAGAGATTTGAAGAAAGGATCCAGATTAGCCAAGGAGAAGATCTTCGCACGAGCAAGCACTCTTGAGAAGACTGATCAGATTGGGGCTTCGAGTGCACTTTTCGTAGAGACCGGATGTATGTGCGGCTATAAGCAACCAGCAAAGATCCTATTTACCACATCTCTAAGTAATGGAAATCATCAACCTACGCTCAAATATCAAGTTCTGAACTCAGGTAGATGTAGATTTGATCTACTGCTTACATCCATGCATGCAGATTTTACCATATGATTATTTTAGATTTTATATGCAACATATCATATCATACATCATAAAGTAGGTTGATTTGATGATTAAATTATATATATATTAGATTAATATGATTAATCTAGTTATCTTTTGCTATATTTTATTTTAAAATTTTTTGAAATACATGCATGAAATCATCTACATTTTCCAACAGTGGTATCAGAGCACTAGATTCGTTATGACATGTTATATGTACATATTAAATCTAAATTTTAATTTTATTTAGATCTAATATGTGATATCTTAAATCTGAATTTGATTAATGGTTGATCGTACAAACTGATATAAGATTGTCCTACTGTAGGATTTATCCCTTATAGTGAATAGATTATCCTAGTTTGTGCTGATCTTTGATAAAATCTAATTTCATATATTGCATGTGATGTTTATGATCTGATTTAGATATGATTTAAGGTTATGATCAAATCTGATATAATTTAGATTAGATCTAAATTCATACATATATGATATATGATTAGATTAAATGATCCAATTAGCAAGTACTTGGATTGGGTTAATCACCAGACCGTTCAGTCATAGGAGCAAGAAGGGTTTGAAGGCCCTCTCTTCTCATTCGATGGGATGCTCTTATGATATATAGAGGTGCCATGTGATTAGATCCCATAAAGAAGAATGTGAAAGGAAGAACTTATTTTCTATAAAATTTTAGATCTTGAAATCCTAGGTTTGTTGTATATGATACAAAGTTATATAAAAAATAAAATATCTAATCTATATGATTAAAATTATTTTAATCATGAAAAAAAAAATTTGAATCATAAAAAAATTTTAGATATGATCTAAAAGATATTTATGATTAATTTTATTTTAGTATTATGCAAGATTTTTTAGATCTGAAACTCTTTGAAAAGTGCTTGCACAATTACTTAGCTGACTCAGTTTTGAACTGAGTTAACCCAATCTTTTTGTGTAGCCAGCTCAATATTGATTGAGTTGATCCAATTTGAAAATAGAAAATCTTTACATAAAATTTATTATAAATTATTTACAAAATAAAAAATTAAAATTATTTCAATCCTAAATCTAAATCTATGTTGATGCTGAAACTTAATTAACAATTAAGTGTAGAATTGATTAGATCTAGAATTGTAAATTAAAGATCTAATGTTATTTGCATAAAATATGGAGGTATGGGTTAGCTCAAATCAGGTCCCTTTAATTGGGTTAAACTTAAGATTAGAATCAAAGAATTAATTGACTATGTAGAGAAATTGATTAAGCTAACCAAATATTGAATTAGATTAATCAAGATTTTTCTAATATAATAATTGTAGATGGTCAAGTCTATATCTTTGATTAGACCAAATGGATCTTGATTGTGACTCAGTGGTTAAACTCGAATCATTAGGTTGGTCAAATCGAAATTAATTAACCAATTGGTGTCTAAGGTAAGTTTGACATTTCGATCGATGATTTTTAATTGAAAGCGGCTTACCTGACTATTTTGATGGTGTCTAAGGCAAGCTTAGCAGACCCTCCCATCAATCTCACTTATTCGACCAATTTGGTGAATTAAGTTTTGATTAGATCGCTAAGTGATTCGAGTTAACCCATACCATTAAGGTTGATCAATGTGACTGATCTAGGTGCCATTTCAATTAGCATGACTCTAATCTGATTCAATGACTAGGTGAAGTCAGTGAGAGGATTGTGGTCTACTAATTGATCTTTTTTTTCTCTAAATTAATTAAATCTTCAAAATTATTAGGTCCCTAAAATGAGATGGTTATGATGATAACTAGATCATAGCCGCCCATTAAGGTAAATGGTAATAGGTCTATTATTTTTGATTGACATTACAGGTGCCATCTGTCTGGTGTTCTCTCTGAATGATGGAATTATCATTTATCATATGATGAGTCTGTTGTACTATCTGATGAATGGGTGGGTTGATCGAACCATCCTCGAGCTTGATCATTTATTAGTTAGAATCATTGAGTAGGTTCATGTTAATGGTTTCACCTAATCGAGATTTTCAATGGAGGCCCATCACCTACTGAAATAAAATCTGGGGCTAAATTAATTACTAAAAATTATTTAAAGAAACAATTAGCTGAGAACCTACCTATAGGTACATATGGGTTGATCGAGCTATCCTCGAGCCTGTATGCAGTCTATGTGGATTCTAGTACCTACTGAGGAATTAAAGTAATTTCTCGAATTGAAGGTAGAGGCTCCTAATTCATATATGATAGTAGAAAAATTTTTAGACTAAAGTCCAAGTCTTTATACTTAATCAATTCATAAACATAGAGGTATTGTATTTTTCTTTTAGTTATGGCTAAATGTACGTTGCTCCATTCACTATTTGACAGTGACTTATTTATATGACCCAGCTTCGATAGATGGTATCAGAAGTTGCACATAGTTCTAGAGCACGAATAGATCCTATATATATTTATGGATCCAGCACCTAATATTTTTGTGTCCAATACACATGATGCAATCAAAAATACTTATTAGAACTAGCCAAACGATCGTATCACCATATGGTGTTATTGAGAGCAGCAAAGAATATAAATTTAGTTGTAAATTCAATGATGATCAGTGGAAGGAAATTCTTTAAATATTGAAAGAGTTCTTTTGCACCTCTGAAGATGTATCTTCAGTAGGGCAACAATCTTTTGAGAAAGAAAATCGAACTGATAAAAGAGTCTAAGATTAACCTAGTCTGACAGAATCCCTTGACCCAAATAGGCTAAAGAAAAGAAATCAACAAAGAATTACTGGACAAGGTACTTATATGATAGCACCTCATGATTTCTCTATCTGTGACACTACTACCTAGGTATTGGATATTAGAAGTCCATGCAAATTATTGCAATGACTTCAAGTTAGTAAAAAGTTTGAAAACAGCAAGAGGTTCCTGAACATTGGAGTGGAAGTTATGTTCCAATCCTAATTTTAGAAATTGTTGAGCCAATTTTTAATTCTAATAATATCATTTTAGTGATTGTCACTATTATCTAATAATTTTTTATGATATCATTATGAATGTTGTCAAAATCATGATGGACAACTAAAGAAATGACATTTACGAATAGTCACAGCCTGTAAGTATAATGTACACACCAAATTAAATGCCCTAAAGTAGACTATATCATAGATTCTTATCTTTAGCAATTTAGGCTCGATCATTTAACAAGAATAAGATCAACATGAGATAATTCTCAAAGTCAATGATTATGAATCATTGTCAATCTGTCAATCCTATCTTTTTAGTAAGATGACCAAGTCACCTTTTGCAGGAAAAAGATGAACGAGCCAATGATATTCTGAGTCTGATACATACTGATGTATTAGATCTACGAATAGATTTATCATAAATTTAGATTATTTAAAATATTTAAACAATTTTTTAATAAGATAAAGAAGCAAACTGAAAATAGCATTGAAACTTTTCAATCAAACCGAGGTGAATATTTTTTTCGATGAGTTTTTAACATATCTAGAAGAGAATAGGATTCTCTCCTATTAGAATCAACTTTGTTAAATATAGTTCGATCCATGATGGGATTTACAAGTTTGTCAGTCTCTTTTTAGGGTTATACTTTTAAGACTGCTTATTATGTTCTGAACTGAATTCCAAATTAATCAGTCGTAATAACTCCATATGAGATATAAACTAGGCATAAGCCGATACTTTCTTACCTTAGGATTTGAGAGTGTTTGTTATATGTCAAGCATTTGGAGATCGATTAGCTTGGATCCTGATCCTATTTTATAGGGCACCCCAAAGAATCTAAGGGATATTACTTCTACCTTGCTAAAGAATAAGAGTTGTTCGGCATTCTTTTTAGAAAAGGAGTACCTTGGTTAAGGAACTGATATTTTTGATGTAGAACTTATGAAGTTCAATAAGTAAAAGAAGCGACACAATCTAGTGAACCCATAGAATCAGATTTGATTAGATCAAATTCAAAATCCATTGTAGAAGCACCATTAAGAAGATCCAGTATAGTACCGCATCCGTTGGATAGATACTTTGATTTCTAGTTTCGAGATGCGATCCTGTTGAACTCAATAAAAATAACAAGGATTGACCATCTACATGGATGCTATGCAGAGGTCCGATTCTGATTAGTGACTTGGAGCCATAAAATTTGAAATGGAGTCTATGAAGGTCAACAGTGAATGCACACTTGTTGATGCACTCGAAAGGATAAAATCCATAAGGTGTAAGTGGATCTCCAATAGGATCAGAGAGCATAGACGAGAAGGTGGAGACCTACAAAGCTTGTTTGGTTGCCTAAAGATATTGTCAACATTATGGTATTGACTATAATGAGATAATTTTCTCTTATGGCATGCTAAAATATTTCAGAGTTAGAACATACATTTTGATAAGTGATCAGAATGCATGGCTTCGTTGAGAACGAAGAAGAATTCTGTAAATATAAATAGGTTAATAGTTTTATGAGTATATTTCTTATTTTGTATGAGAATAAAATTTTTTTAATCGAGAATGACATTCCTTACATTACTGAGAATAAAAATTTTGCTGTTATCATTGTTCTTCATAAAGGATTTGAAAAAAACATCCCTCATCCTAGGGATAAAAATCTATAGAGATAGATCTAAGAGCCTGCTTGGGTTATCCCAGTCTATGTACATAGAGTTTTTATGAGTAAAATTTATTCTATCATGTACACCATGTATGAGATCGGATATGATATACTCACTAGAGATAGTGAGTGGATACTTGTAAGATCTGGATGAGAATCATTGGAAGGTCATCTTTAAATATTTGAGAAATACTAAGGACCGATGATTCGATCATAGAAAATTTGACTTAAAACTTATAAAATCTGATTATAGTTTTTAGTTGGATATAATAATGGTAAGAACATGTCGAAATATATCCTTACCCTAAATAATGGAGCAATCTACTGAAAAAGTTCCAAGTAGAACTATATAGCTAATTTAATTTGCGAGGCAGAATACATTGCAGCATTCGATGCTTGCAAGGAAGCTATGTCATTGTACAAGTTCACTGACAAGCTAGGAGTGGCACCCTCTGATGATAGTTCTGCTGTATTGTACAGCACCAAGCCATAGCTCATAACTTAGAGCCAAAGTCCTATTAGCTTATCAAATATTTTGCATTGCTACCATCTTATTTGAAAAATCTATTAAGGTACATCAATCTTTAAAAGATCGATGGAAAGGAGAACCTGACCAACCCATTTACTAAAGCCTCGATATCTAAGAATTCTGAGATGATAAATCGAAGATAGGTATATGATACTATACTGATTGACTTTAGTCTAAGTGAGAGTTGTTGAAAAATGTATCCTAATGTCAATCGTTTGACGATTGTACTAATTATAAATATATATGAATTGATCAATAATAAAAGTTATTCGATCTTTTTCATCACAAGATTACATCTTCTAAAGAACTCCTATATTGTGATGAAGTTCTTAGGATTACTTTGATCGATAAAGGAAGATTTATCGCATAGTCCTTAAACTAGTTCGCGATCAAATAATACGCTATTTACTAGGACAATAGCGATATCAAGTGTAGATCGTTGTGTGCCATATGCGTTGATTATCTTCATAACCAAATGATATGGAGACACTAGTATGGCATGTAAATAAGATGTAAGAGTACATCTCATTGAACGTGACCAACTACGGAGCATTCTACTGTCAAGAGTAGCTCCCAAAGGATATGGACATAAGTGTTCCTCCGATCTGAGATCACTATGGTGACTTGCAAGCAACTCACTGTACTTTGATGCTGGACTATCTGAGTTTCTAATTCAATAATGGAAGATTTCTGGATATAGTCAAATACTTGTCAAGTCAGTATGTGAGTCAAGATGGAATTGATCCCTCCAAATTAGTAAGAGTTAATTTATCAATGTATTTCAATTTAGCAAAACTTGAGCTCAGATAATCCATGTGATGGATTTGAAAGATTGAAATATAATGTGGATGACTTATCTAGGATTGACAGTTAAATCTTAAGTCATCCTTGAGCATTAGGGTCATATGGATGAATTATACGGTAACCATATGCCAGTAGGTTCTTGAATGATGCTTCGCCATCATTCGACCTATCCGGATGTCAGATCACCATTGCTAGTTGGTTACATCGATTGGTTCAAAAATTTATTCCTGTGCTACTGACTTAGGTTCGAACCTATGGGATCACACTTAAAAAAAGCTTCTGACTGATCATATGGCTGATCAACGATTGAGAATCATTCAAGGGCTTAATCATCAATTCGATTGATGATTAACCTTATGCAAAAGTTATAATAAATTTATTCACCAAGTATTAATAAATTAATAAAAAATTAATTAATAATTAAATTATTGATTAACTTAATTTGATTGAGCAAAGAGGATTAAATAAAATCTAATTGAATTAGATTCAATTAGATTTGATCTAATTAGGCTATGAGATGACCTAATCGCTAAGAGAGAATTATCCCTGATTTGATCAAGATTTTGGTTTAATCAATTTTTAATTTAATTAAAAATTTATAAACTTAATTAGATTAGATTTTATTTATTTTATTTGGGCTAAACAATATCTGATTTGGTTTGGATTCAAATAAGAAAATTAAGAGTCCATATAGCATTGGACTCTTCTCCCTTGTGCACCAAATTTTGCATGCCATATTTCTCCCTACTGAAATAATTTTTGTGTGATATTTTTTCATGACAAAGAGCTCTTTCCCTTTTCTATCTCATATCCAAATTTGGGTAGGATCTAATTTTAAATGGTATGTTCAAATTAGATTTGAATTAGATACCACATAGATAATGTTTGACATTATCTACAAAACCTTGCCGCCAACTTATTTTTTTCTCCTTATGTGCATGACATTTTGGGAAGATTTTCACTGTAGAAAATTAGTTGGAGAACTCATTTACCATAAAAAATATGGGATGGGATGTTCCATATTTTTTTGGGTGTGTATTGGCATGGAATTGTGAAGGGAGGCGACATCTCATGGAAGTGTCCAAATGTTGTTGGACTCTTCACCCTACCTCCTTACATGCCTAATAAAAAGGGATCTATTTTTTGTTGTGTGCATGTAAGAGACCAGAAGAGGGGCTTTCATGGTGAGAAGTCGTTGGGAATGGGTTCATGATGTAAAAAAAGAAGGAGAGTCCTTTCTCTTGGGGTGTGCGTAAAAACTAAGTTTCTAAGGTTTCTTCTTATGGGTTTGGAAAGAGAGAAAAAATAAAAAAAAAAATTTATTTTCTTCTCCATCTTTCTTTCACCTCTTTATCTTTTTTAGAAGTTCATCTTCAATTTTTAAAAAATTTTAGAAATTTGAAAAAAAGATTCAGATCAGTCAAGGAGAAGGTCTTCGCATAAGCTACCACTCCCAAGAAGATCAATCAAATTGGGGCTTTGAGTGAACTTTCTGTAGAGGTCGGATGCATGTGTGGCTGTGAGCAACCAGGAAAGATCTTCTTTACTACATCTCTCAGCAGCAATGATCATCGATTCATACTCAGGTATCGAGTTCTGAACTCAGATAGATGTAGATTTGATTTATTGCTTACATCCATGCATGCAAATTTTATCATGTGATTATTTCAGATTTTATATGTAACATATCATGGCATAGATCTTAGAGTAGGTTGAGTTGATGATTAGATCATATGCATGTTAGATTAATATGATTAATCTAGTTACCTTCTATTATATTTTATTTCAAAAATTTTTGAAAAACATGCATGAAATCACCAACGTTTTCCAACATATGTTTGATCTGATTAGGTTACAAGATGACCTAATCACTAAAGGAGATTAATTTTTGATTGGATCAGGACTTAGTCTTGATTAATTTTTGATTGGATTAGGATTTAATCAAGTTGATTAGGGTCCTAATTAGATTAGATTCTCTCATCTCCTTGGGCCTAACCAAACTAGTTTTGCATTGGAACCAAATTAAATCACCTAGAGTCCCAAATGTCTGGGATTCTCTCCCTTATGCCAACCCTATCTCCACGTCGTTCTTCCTCACACCAATTCAAAATTTGCATAAGAAATCTCCATGCCAAAAACCAATCCACGCCCATGCCTCCTTGCACCCTCTTGTTGAAAAGGATAAGATCAAATTCGGTTTGATTTTGAATTTGATTTGATTCCTTAATTGATAAGATAATTCCTATCCTTTTTTGGATGCCATCTATTAATTTTTTTTTCTTTGGGTAGAGAAAAAGCTTTTCACCATGAGAATTTCCAGAGTGGGGTGTGGGTTTCTGAGTGGAGCATAAGATCACATCTGTACATGAAACAGAGGAAAGTTGTTTCCTCTTGTGGATGTGGAGGGCCTTAGGGTTTTCATCTAGGGTTTGGGTTTTATGAGAAAAAAGAAAGAGTTTCTTCTTCCTCCTCCATCTCCTCTTCCTCCAAGTTGGATCAGCCATCAAGAGAGTCTCTGTGCGAGCTAGCACTCTCGGGAGATCGATCAATTTGGGGCTTGTGTGGATATTCGTAGAGGTTGGATGTCTGTGCGGCTAGGAACAACTGTCAAGTCCACAAAAATCAGCTACGATGAAAATTGACCTACACTCAGGTGATGAGATCTAATCTCAGATTCCTCGTAGATATGATTTACTGTACAACATAGATTAGATCTATATAGTATTTGTTTTTAGACTATGCGACTATATCATGTCAATCAATCCATGCATAGGTAGTTTTAGATCTGATCTATTGCATGATAGATTCAATAGTTTAATCTATAGTTCTTCCACTGCATCTAAATTTCAAAAAAAAATTGAAAAATATTGCATGCAACCTGCCTAAACTTTTCTTTACTACGATCAAGTCTAATTGAATTAGATTCAATCTGACTTAGTTTGGGTTTGATTAGATCAAGCCTAATTGGGTTATAAAATAATCCAATCGCAAGGAAAATTAATTTTTTATTTAATTAAAATTTGATTTAACCTAATTTCTAATTGGATTAGGATCTAATCAAGAGAAATTGGATTCCTAGTTGGACTAGGATTTCTACTCTCTTTGGGTGCAATGGATCCCCAACCAAATTTGATTTAACTAGGGTTTGATTTAAGAACCAAGAGAGAGCCCAATTGCTTTGGGACTCTTTCTCTCCCTTGCACCATCAGATTACTCACACCCTTTATGGTTTGTGTGAAGTATTCCACACCCCATACTACCTCATGCGTGCCCCTTCCATGCCCAAGTTTTCCTTCCATGCCAACCTCTCTTGGTTTAAGATTTGGATTAGGATGAAATCAAATTCAAAAGGGTTTTGAATTTGACATGAATCCTTATGAGATAAGGATTAACCTTATCCTTCTTGGATGCCATCTACTAAAAGGCTCCTCTCTTGTGCATGAAAACTGATGAAAAACCAGATTTTAGCATGTAAAATTTGTTGAGAAAGGTGTGGGATTGGAAAGGATTTTCACTATGAAAAATCCTAAGGTAGGCGTGGGTCCTAAGTGGCACTTCTCCCATGGTGCGCAAGGTTGCTTCCTAAGAGGCGCACACATGGTGGTGTTCTTCTCCTTTGTGGCATGGGATTTTGGGGAGGGTTGATCTATGTGTGATGTGAGATCTAAGGAATAAAAGAGAGAGAGTCTACCTTCTTCTTCCTCTTCCTCTTCCTCCTCTTGTTCTTCATCATCTCTGAGAGAGTCTGAGAGAGAAGGAGAAAATTAGCATCAACCATTAGGAGACGACTTCTGCAAGGGAGCTAGCATCCCGATGAAGTCACAAGTCTCTGATCGGATCGAAGACTTTATGTGGATACCCATAGAGGACAGATGCATGTGTCCCTCTGCTAGAATCTCATCAAGCATCTACGATCATCGGATTGCGATATTCTGCTACCTGTGCAAAGATATGAAGATCAGATCTCCAATTTGAAATCTCTAAATCTGATTTTAATTTTTAGTATATTAATTTCAGCACGTGAACTTTCCTGGCATGTATAGATAGATCTATATTATATGCATATTAGATTTAAAATAGTTTAAATATAGGTCAGTTTCAATTTATGCTGTCCTAAAAATTTCTATATGCGTATCCCAAATGTGCGACATCCTTCACGACGATGGCCACCGACATCAAAAATAGAAAGAGGAGGGGCAAAGGATCCTCATTTTCAAATTTATTGGTAAAACGGGTAGCTGGTGGCATTATCTAACACAATGGAAAGAAGGGGAAAAGAGATATGCAGGAGTGACAAGGCTTACCTGGGCTCTGGTGGGCTCCCCAATCTCGATTTCCCATGAGCATAGTGAAAGGTCATGATGGACTCAAAAGAGGAGAGCTTCTCCAGCAAGGATTCAATGGCTGATAGTAGGGGGTTTCACAAAGGACTCCATCTTTTTAAATAGAGGTAGAGGGGGGAGTTGGACTCCTCCCAGTGTCAGATTTTGATTTCGATCGGGAGTCCATGGAAGAGAAGAAAAGCATTGAGAGTCTTCTCTCTATTTCTCTTTCTTTTTTTTTTTTGAGTGCTTTGAGATTTATGCCATTATTGGATTTGAAAGGAAGTGTGGTGGGTTTGGTGCATGCATTTTTAAAAATTTACAGTGGAACATACATAGATTAAATAATTTAATCTACAATGCATGCATATATCAAATCTAAAATCACCATACAGGATCTATAATATGAACTAATATGCATGTATCCAAAATTAAAATCTAAAATTTAGCAAGTATAGATCATATCTATATATAATTAGATCATATCTAATGATGCGGCCTCTACAGGTATCCACATGAAGTCCTTGTGCTGATCGATCTCTCTGGGAGTGCTAGCTCATGAAGACATTATGCTTTGACTGATCTATGAAGAATCATAAAGAAGATGAAGAATAAAGAGATCCTCTTTTTTTTTTTAGGATCCACGCATCATATCTCTATAATAGAGATCAAGAGAAGAATCATTTCTTCTCAATTTTTTCACGCATAAGAGAGAACCTTTCCTCTTCCTTTCACACCTTTGAAAAGAACTTTTCTTCTTTGATTTTCTATGATAAAAATCAGATATAATCTAATTTTTTATGCTGAAATTATATAGATTTTTGAGCTCTAGAAGAATCCAAAAGAGAGACCCAAGAGAAGAACCATTCTTCTCTCTTCTTCTTCCTTTTTCTCCTTAATCTAGAACTCTAGGAAGCCTCTTACACCCAATCAGATTTTTTTGATATTTTTTTTTTCAAATTCTCATATTAAAAATCAGATCTAATCTAATTTTTATCTTAAAAAAATAAAAAGAAAATCTGAAAGAAGAACTCTTTCTTCTTTAAGACTACGCACAAGAAAGAAGACTCTTCTTCTTCCTTGATCTAGAACTCTAGGAAGCCCCAAACGTCCAACCAAATTTTTTTGATATTTTTTCTCTAAATTTTTATATTAAAATTAGATCTAATCTAATTTTTATTTTGAAAAAAAATAAAAAAAAATCTGGAAGAAGAACTCCTTCTTCAAGGCTGCGCATAAGAAAGAAGACCTATCTTCTTCCTTCTCTTTATCTCTTTGGGAAAAACTTTTCTTCTTCAATTTTCTATTGTAAAACTAGCAGAGGAGCCTCTCTTTGATGCCTAAGAACTAGCAATAAAGCCTCTAAAAAATCTCTTCCAAAGAGACATGGAGAAGGGGCTTTGCATGTAGGTGTTGGGGCATCCAACTCTTGGACGCCCCCTTCTTATTTTTGGGCAATATGGAGAAGGGAGGGACGCCTCCTTTTTCATGCACGAAAGAGAGGAGAAGGAGCACACCATCTGATTTTAGGCATGGGTTATCTCACGTTAAGGGGGGGGGCGTGGGAATAAGTAGTACATGGGGTGTTTAGGAGTTGGTTGAGTCCTATTCCAAATAGGATTCAAGAATCTTGGTCAAACTCTAACTAATTTTTGGACCCAATCCTAACCAATTTAGGAACTAGTTATAACAAACTAACTAATTAGGTCCTAGCCCAATTATAAAACCAATTAGGCCCCAATCCAATTGGAGAATTAGTTAAATTAAAACTCCATTGATCCAGAGAATGATTCTTAATGGATATCAGAGAAGTTTTTGATAATAGCTAGGGCTTGATCCGATCAAGCCTATTATCCAATAGAATTTGATCAAATCCAAATCTATATAAAACTAATTAAATCATATTCAATATAAAATTTGATTTGCATCTTTGAGATCAATTGGAACAAGCCCTGTTTTCCAAAAGGAATGCATCCAATCAATCTAAAGCCAATCTAGTTGAATCCAATTCAATTAGATCTGATCCAATCTCTATTATTCTATCAAATTAAGCTAATTAATAATCATATTATTAATTAATTATTTTTCTAATTTACCAATCATTAGTAAATTATTTATTATAATTTTTATATAGGATTAATTATGAATCTCATTGATAATTATACCCTCCAACGATTCATAATCATCGATCAGCCACTTGATCAGACAGGTACTTCTATGTGTGTGATCCCATAGGTTCGAACTTAAGTCGATAGCACAAGAATAATTTTTGTACTAATCGATGTAACTATCTAGCAATGGGACCCGATGTCCCGATAGACCGAATGTATGCCCAGCAATACTCTAGAATCCATGTGGATATAGTTACCGTATAATTCATCCCTTTGACACTTGATGCTCAAGGATGATTAAGGATTAAACTGTCAACCCAAGAAGAGTGATCCACATTATGTCTCAACCTTAAAAATCCTATGACTCCTCACTAGGACTATTTTGACCAAAATTTTGCTAAATTGAAACACAGTGATGCATCATCTCTAATTTTACTTGGAGCGATCAATCCCATCCTAACTCACACTCAGACTTCATAAATACTTTACTGTACTCAAAATTTTTCATCATCGAATTAAAAATTCGAGTAGCCTGGCACCAAAGCATAGTGAGTTGCTTGTAAGTGACCAAGACAATCTCAGGTCAGACGGACACATATACCCATATCCCATCAGAGCAATCTTTGATAGTAGAGTGCTCCAAAAGTGGTCACGCTCAGTGAAATATACTCCTATAAAGCACCCATATGCCATACCTGTGTCTCCATATTTCTTGATTAAGAGGACAACCAACCAATATGGCATACAATGATCTACACTCGATACAATTATCATCTTTGTAATAATTGTATCATTTGATCGTGAGCAAGATTTAAGAATCACACGATAAATCCTCCTTTATCATTTTGAAAGTAGTTTTAAGGACTTCATCATAACATATGAGTTCTATTTAGGAAGATGTATTCCTTATGATGAATCTGTCCGATAACATTTATCATTTTATAATTCATATATATGTATAGAGCACAATCATCTACAACCTAGATGATTGGCTTTAAGACATAATTTTCAACAACTCTTATTTGGACTAAAGCCAATCAGATTAGTATCAAATATCCATCTTCCATTTGTGATCATCAAACTCTTTAGATCCGATGGTTCTAGTCAATGAGTCGGTCAAGTTTTCTTTTCGATCGATCTTTCTAAGATTGATTTTATTTCGATCTTATCAAACAAAGTTATTGTAATACAGAAAGTATTTAATTCTCAGATGAAACATCAGTTCTTCAGCTTGAGCTATGACTCCAGTACTACTGTCAATACAGAAAGACTAGACCATCAACGGAGGGTGCCTTTTCAAGCTTGCTAATGAACTTTCATAACCAAACAACTTCTTTACCAGCATCAAATGCCACAAAAAACTCCGTATCGTAAATAAAATTGGCTACTAAATACTGCATGTAACCTTTCCAGCATGTCGCTCCTCTTTTTAGGATAAAAATATAATCTGACATAATTTTGTCATTTCGATCCAATTAGAAACTGAAATCAATATTCTACAAATTTTAAGTTAGACTCTCCATAAATGAGTCACTAGTCCTTAGTATTTGATAAATACTTAAGGATGGTTCTAATAACCTTCCAAACCTTTATAGATAATGGAGATGACAACCAAGCTTTTATTCCCTGTAATGTAGGGATGTCATTTTCAATTAAGAGAATTTTATCCAAATAATACAAAGAATACTTTTATAGAACTATTAGCACATTTGTACATACAAGATTCTATTTCGTTCTCAATAAAACCATACATTCAAAATATATATTCCAACTTTGAGAAGCTTGATTCAATCTGAATAGACTTGAGGATTGCCACAAGAAAATCATTTTGTCATAGTCAACACTATAATTTTGATGAAATTCTTTGGCAATCGGACAGAATTAATATATCCCTACCTTTCTGTCTACACCTCTTATCCATTTTAAAATCTACTTACACCCTATGGGTTTTATTCATTCAGGTGAATCAATGAATATCCATACATTGTCGATCTTCATGGACTTCATTTCATATTTAATAGCTCCAAGCCACTTCTCAAAGTTAGATCTCTATAAAGCATCTGTATGGGAGATCAAATCTCCATCCCGAATCTAGAAATCAAAGTATCTGTTCGGCTGATACGGTACTTCATCATATCTACTCAAGGATGCCTTTACATCGAGCTTCGAATTTGATCTAATCAACTCTAATTCTATTGGTTTGTGTCAGAGTTGGTTTCTCTACCTATCAAGCTTCACCAAGCTTGATCTTAATGATATCAGTTCCTTCACCAAGAAACTTTTTTTTCAAAAAGAATGCCTTAAGATTCATGTGTTAAAAAATATGTCCTAAAGCCAATCATCTAGGTTATAGATGATTGTGCTCCATACAAGTATATGAATTATAAAATAATAAATATTATATGGCAGATTCATCATAAGAAATACATCTTTCAAAATAGAACTCATATGTTATGATGAAGTCCTTAGAACTACTATCAAAATGATAAAAGAAGATTTATCATATGGTTCTTAAATCTTGCTCACGATCAAATGATACAATTGTTACAAGGATGATAATTATATCGAGTGTAGGTCATTGTATGTCATATTAGTTGGTTGTCCTCTTAACCAAGATGTGTGGTGACATGGATATGGCATACAGGTTATATGTAGGAGTATATTTCACTAAGCGTGACCACTTTCGAAGCACTTTACTGTCAAGGGTTACTCTAATGAGATATGCGTATATGTGTCCCTCTGAACTAAGACTGCCTTGGTGACTTGTAAGTAACTCACTGTGCTTTGGTGCCAGCTACTCAAATTTTTAATTTGATGACAGAAGATTTTTGGATATAGTCAAGTATTTATGAAGTCTGAGTGTGAGTCAAGATGGGTTGATCACTCCAAATAAAATTGAAGATGATGCATCACTGTATTTCAATTTAGCAAAACTTTGGCCAAAGTACTCCTAGTGAGGAGTCATAAGATTTTTAAGATTGAGACACAATGTGGATCACTCTTCCTGGGTTTGACAGTTTAATCCTTTGTTGTCCTTGAGCATCAAGTGTTAAAGGAATGAATTATATGGTAATTATATCCACATGAATTCTAGAGTATTGCTGGGCATACATTTGGCCTATCCGAATGTCGGGTCCCATTGCTAGATGGTTACATCGATTAGTATAAGAATTATTCTTGTACTACTGACTTAGGTTCGAACCTATAGGGTTACACACATAGAAGTACCTGTCTGATCAAATGACTGATCAACGATTATGAATCGTTGAAAGATTTAATTGTCAATTTGATTGATAATTAATCCTATACAAAGGTTATAATAAATAATTTACTAATGGTTAGTAAATTAAAAAAATAATTAATTAACAATATGATTGATAATTGGCTCAATTTGATTGAGTCATGGGGATTTGATTAGATCTAATTGAATTGAATTTAATTAGATTGATTTTGGATTGATTGGATGCATCTCTATTGAATAATAGGACTTATTCTAATTGATCTCAAGGATGCATGAATATGATTCAATTATTTTTATATAGGCTTTAGATTGATTGGATGTAGCCCTATTATATAATAGAGCTTGTTTCAATAGATCTCAGAGATCCAAAATCAAGTTAATAGGATTAATTTGATATACACTTTGATTGGATGAATCTTATTGGATAATAGGCTTGATTGGATCGAGTCCTATTATCAAATAGCTTCCCTGATATCCATCAAGAATCAATCCTTGGATCAATGGAGTTTTAATCTAACTAATTTCAAAATCAATTAGAGCCTAATAATTGGGCTAGGACCTAATTAGTTTATTTGTTATAACTAATCCCTAAGTTAGTTAGGATTGGATTTAAGAATTAGTTAGAATTTGACCAAGATCTTGAATCCTATTTGGAATTGGATTTAACCAACTAAAACACTCCATGTGATATTTATTCCCACACCCCACATCTCTTCAACGTGAAATCTCCATGCCCCAAAAATTTGTGCACCCTCTCCTCTCTTCCATGAAGAAAAGGAGGCATCCCTTGCTTCTTTATTGTCGCCCAAAAAGAAAAGAAAAGAGAAGGGGGCGTCTAAGAGTTGGACGCCCCATATCTCATGCATCTTGTCTCTCCTCTTCTCCTCCCTTCTTGAAAAATTTTTAAAATCTTTTGTTACTAATTTTTGGACATCAGAGAGAGGCTTCTCTACTGATTATATAGCAAAAAAATTAGAGAAAAAAGTTCTTTCCAATGAGAGAAAGAGAAGGAAGAAGAAGGGTCTTCTTTCTTGTGCACAACCTTGAAGAAGAAGGAGTTCTTCTTTCAGATTTTTTTTTATTTTTTTTAAGATAAAAATTAGATTAAATTTAATTTTTAATATAAAAATTTGAAGAAGAAATACTAAAAAAATCTAGTTGGGTGTTTGGAGCTTCTTGGAGTTCTAAATCAAAGAAGAAGATGGATCTTCTTTCTTATGCGCAGCTTTAAAGAAGGAGTTTTTCTTTTAATTTTTTTTTATTTTTTTAAGATAAAATTTAGATTAGATCTAATTTTTAATATAAGTATTTAGAGAAAAAATATCAAAAAAATTTGATCGAACATTTGGGGCTTCCTAGAGTTCTAGATCAAGAAGAAAAGAGAAAAGAAGAGAGAAGAAGATTCTTCTCTTAGATCTCTCTTTTAATTTTTTTTAGATCTCAAGATTTTATATAATTTTTAGTATAAAAAATTAGATTAGATCTAATTTTTATCATAAAAAATTAGAGAAGAAAAGTTTTTCTTAAGGGCGTGAAAGGAAGAGAGAAAGGTTCTTTTTTATGCGTAAAAAATTGAGAAGAAAGGGTTTTCTCTTGATCTCTATTATAGATATCAGATGCATGGATCCAAGAAGAAAAGGAGAAGATTCTAATCTTAGGTCTAATCCAATTAAAGAGAAGGACCTGATTTGAGCTAACTCATGCCTCATATTTATGCAATGTCATTAGATCTCGAATCACAATTCTAGATCTATTCAGTTCAACACTTAATTTCAATTAAATTTTGTATCAACAAGATTAAGGTTTGAAATAATTCTTATGTAACCTTTTACATTAAATCATAAAATCTTTAGATCAATCTAAATTTTTTATGATTTTGAATCAAAATAATTTTGATTAATTAAGATTAGATGTAACTCATTTTTTCATAACTTGTATCACATATAACAACACTAGGATTTCAAGATCTAAGATTTTCCAAGAAAGTAAGTTTTCTCCTTTTGCTTTCTTCTTCATGAGACTCACAGTGCACCCTATATGCCATAAGAGCACCCATTGAATGGGAAGAGATGGTCATAAAATCCTACTTGCTCTTATGATCAGACGGTCTGGTGATTACCAATCCGAGTACTTTGCTACTTAGAACATCTAATCTAATTCACATATCATATATGTAAAAAATTTAAATTAAATTTAAATTATATTAGATCTAATTTTATATGAGATCATATCTAAAATTAGATCATAATACATCTCATGTATTGTAAAATCTAGATTTCAACTCTACATACATATATGTTCATATCATAATGAACCTCGCTCTGATACCATTTAATGAAAGCGTGATGGTGACGTGCATGAGATTGTGAAAATTTTACAGCAGAACATACATGATTAAATAATTTAATCTAGAATGCATGCATAGATCAAATCTAAAATCATCATAAGGATCTATGATATGATCTAATATGCATGTATGCACATTTGAAATCTAAAATTCAATAAGTATAGAACATATCTAATTTATATTTAGATCATATCTAAATATTAATTGAGATCAAAATCTCATACCTGATATGGATAGTAGATCATCATATCTAAAATTTATGGTAGATGTTTTTATGATGTTTGGCAGTCGACATGCATCGACCTTACGGATATCCAACGAAGCCTTGTGCTGATCGATCTCCTGGAGTACTAGCTCATAAGACATCATCCTTTGGCTGATCTAAGAGGACATGATGAATATAAGAATAAAAAATCAAAGACTTAATGGACTAAAAAAGATAGTTGATCCAATCTAACCAATAATTGATTTAGATTAGATCAAAGGTACTCTAGATAAAAAATAATAGTTGTAGTTGATCGAGTCTATGTCTTTGATTAAACCAAATGGACCTTGATTCAGGCTCAAAGATTGAGCCTAAGTCATTAGGCTGATTAGATTGCTAGGTTACTCAAGTTGATCCATACTGTTAAGATTAATCAGTATGACTGATTTAGATGCCCTGCATCGATTTGTCTCTAGTCCTTCTCATGACTTAGTGAAGTCAATGGGAGGATTTATGATGTGCCAGTTGGACCCACTAGTCACTAAACTTTTGCATGACTTGATGAAGTCAGTGAGAAATTTATAACTTGTAGGTCTATTAATATTTTATAAAATAAATTAATCAAATCTTTTGAATTATTAGATCCATAAAATGAGCTAGTTATGGAGATAACTAGATCATAGCCTCCCATTAAGGTGAATGGTAATGGGTCCATTACTTTAGATTGACATTGTAGGTGCCATCCGTCTGGTGTTCTCTTTAAATGATGGAATTATCATTCATCATATGATGACTTTGTTGAACTATTTGATGGTGGTTAGGTTGATCAAGCCATCTTCGGACCAGATCATTTGTTGGCTAGAATTACTGAGTAGGTTCATGTGAATGGTTGGACCTAACCGAAACTTTCAGTGGAGGCCCATCACCTACTGAAATAAAATTTGAGATGAAATTAAATACTAAAAGTTGTTTGGAGAAATAATTGGTGGAGACCCTATCCATGGATGCATATGGATTGATCGAGCCATCCTCGGATTTATATTCCGTCTGTGTGAATTCTAATGCCCACTAAAGAATTAAGATAATTTTTTGAATTAGAGGTAGAGGCTACCAATTCATATAAAATAGTGGAAGAACCTTTAGACTGAAGACCAAGTCTTTAAGCTTAAAATAATTCATATACTAATAGGTCAATTGTTCTCTTTTCATAAATGGCTAGAATATTGTCGCTCTGTTCATTGTTAAACAGTGATTATGTTATCAGACCTGACTTTGATAGCCAGTATCGAAAGTTGAATATAGTTTTTGAGAGAACTAATCAAGAAATCTCAGACTAATCCAAACGGCTTAAAAGAAAAATTAGCAAATCGTTGCTGGTCAAGATGTTATGTGATAACTCTTTGAAGTTTCTCTATTGGTAATACTACTATCTAGGTATAGGATACCAATAGTGTAAGTCATGTTTACAAATAGTTACAAAAGACGTCAGAATAGTATAAGGTTTGAAAATGGTAAGAGACTCCTGAATGCAAGATATGGAAGTCTGTTCCAATCTTAACATTAAGAATCGTCGAACTTATTTTTAACTTTAAAGATATCATTTTAAGTAATTGTCACTATTGTCCAATCTTATTGATGGTGTCAATAAGTATGATTGTTGAATATCATTGTGAATGATACTACAATAATGAGTGGATAATTAAAAATGACATAAATTCAGTACCATAGCCTGTTAGTATAGTGTACACATTTAACTAGCATCCTAGATTAGATAATATCACTAAAGCCTATTTTTGGTATAGTTGATTTAGTCACCTTTTATTGAAAAGGATGAATGAGCCAGCGATGTTCTGAGTTTGATACATATTGATGTATTTGCACTCATGAACATAAGTGCAGGAAGAGGGCTTTACTACTTCATTAAATATCAGATGACCTATCTTTACATGGGTGCATCTTGCTTATGAAGCACAAATTTGAATCGATTGAAATGTTCAAATAATTCTATAATGAGGTAGAAAAATGAACTACAAAAAGTATTAGAATTCATCGGTTTGACTAATGATGTGAATACCTTTACAGTAAGTTATGACATGTCCTAAAAAAAAATTATATTTTCTCTTAATGGATCTCTTCTGGGACATCACTATTTAAAATGATGTCTGAAAAAGAGAATTGAACCTTTTTAGGCATGGTTCGATCCACTGTGGGGTTTGCTCATCTACTTGAGGTTATGTTTTAGAGACTACTTGATATGTGCTCGAGAACATTCTAAGTGAATCGATCACCAAAAACTTCATATGGGATATGGACTTGGATAAGTCGATACTCTCTTACCTTAAAGTTTGAGATGTCGAACTTGCATAAAATATTCACAAATCGACTAACTTGGATCTTGGTCTGATAAATATTATATTAAGGATATTTCATCTACCTTACTGATGGATATAAGATGTTCATGAATCTTAAGGTATTCCTTTTGAAAAAGAAGTTCTTTGGTGAAGAACTAATGCTGTTAAGAGCAATCTTGCTGAAGCTTGATAGGTAGAGGAACCGACTCTGATACAAACCAATAGAACCAAAATTGATCAAATCCAGAGCCTGATGTAAAGGCATCCTTGAGTAGATATGGTAGAGTACCGTATTAGCCAAATAAATACTTTGATTTCTAGATTCGAGATGGAGATTTGATCTTCTATACAAATGCAATATAGGGATCTAACCTTGAGAAGTGGCTTGGAGCCATTAAATCTAAAATGAAGTCCATGAAGATCAATAATGTATGGACATTCGTTAATTCACCTGAAGGGATAAGATCCATAAAGTGTGAGTGGATTTTAGATGGATAAGAGGCACAGATAGAAAAGTGTAGACCTATTAATTATATCTGGTTGTCAAAGAATTTTATCCAAGTTATAGTATTGACTATGACGAGATGGTTTTCTTGTGGCAATCCTCAAGTCCATTCGGATTGCATCAAGCTTCTCCAAGTTGGAATATGCATTTTGAATGTATGACTTCATTGAGAATGAAGCAGAATCTTGCATATATAAATGGACTAATTATTTTGTAAAACTATTCTTTGTGTTATTTGGATGAAATTCTCTTAATCGAAAATGACATCTCTACATTATAGAGAATAAAAGCTTGGTTGTCATCTCTGTTCTTCATAAAAGTTTGGAAGGTTATTAGAATCATCCTTAAGTTTTTATGAAGTACTAGGGATCAATGATTCGTTTATGGAGAATCTGACTTAAAATCTATAAAATATTGATTCCAGTATCTAGTCGGATCAAATGACAAAGTTGTGTCAGATTGTGTTTTTATCCTAAAAGGAGAGCGACATGCTGGAAAGGTTCCATGCAATAGTCAATAGTAAATTTTATTTGCAATATGGAGTTCTTTGTAGTATTTGATACTGGTAAAGAAGTTGTTTGATTATGAAAATTTATCAGCGTGCATGAAGTAGCATCCTCCATTGATGATCCAGTCTTTCTATATTGACAGCAGTACTGGAACCATAGCTCAAGCTGAAGAATTGATGTTCTATCTAAGAATCAAATATTTTTTGTATTGCAATCACCTTATTTGATAAGATTGAAATAAAGTCAAGCTTGAAAAGATCGATTGAAAGAAGAACTTGACCGATCGATTGACTAGAACAATTTGATCTAAAAAGTTCGATGATCACAAATGAAAGATGGATATTTGATACCGATCTGATTGACTTTAATCCAAGTGAGAGTTGTTAAAAAATGTATCTTAAAGTCAATCATCTAGGTTGTAGATGATTATGCTCCATACAAGTATATGAATTATAAAATGATAAATATTATATGACAGATTCATCATAAGGAATACATCTTCCAAAATAGAACTTATATGTTATGATGAAGTCCTTAGAACTACTACCAAAATGATGAAAGAGGATTTATCATGTGGTTCTTAAATTCTGCTCGCGACTAAATGATACAATTATTACAAGGATGATAATTGTATCGAGTGTAGGTCGTTGTGTGCCATATTAGTTGGTTATCCTCTTAACCAAGATATGTGGAGAAACGAGTATGCATACGGATGATATGTAGGAGTACATTTCACTAAACATGACCATTTTCAGAGCACTCTACTGTCAAAGATTGCTCTGATGAGATATGGGTATATGTGTCCCTCTAATCTGAGACTGTCTTGGTGACTTGCAAGCAACTCACTATGCTTTGGTGTCGACTATTCGAATTTCTAATTCGATGACGGAAGGTTTTTGGGTATAGTCAAGTACTTGTGAAGTCTGAGTGCGAGTCAAGATGGGATTAACTGCTCCAAATAAAATTAAAGATGATGCATCACTGTGTTTCAATTTAGCAAAATTTTAGCCAAAATAGTCCTAGTGAGGAGTCACAGGATTTTTAAGATTGAGACATAATGTGGACCACTCTTCTTAGATTGACAGTTTAACCCTTTATCATCCTTGAGCATCATGTGTCAAAGGGATGAATTATATAGTAACTATATTCACATGGGTTCTAAAGTGTTGCTGGATATACATTCGGTCTATCCGGACGTCAAGTCCATTGCTAGATGGTTATATCGATTAGTACAAGAATTATTCTTGTGCTACCGACTTAGGTTCGAACCTATGGGGTCACACACATAGAAGTACCTATCTGATCAAATGGCTGATTAATGATTATGTATTGTTAAAAGGTTTAATTATCAATTTGATTGATGATTAATCCTATACAAAGGTTGCAATAAATGAATTACAATGGTTAGTAAATTAGAGAAATAATTAATTAACAATATAATTGTTAATTGGCTCAATTTGATTGAGCCATGGGGATTGGATTAGATTTAATTAAATTGGATTCAATTAAATTAGGTTTGGATTGATTAGATGCATCCCTATTGAATAATAGGGCTTGTTTCAATTGATCTCAGGGATGCATGAATATGATTCAATTATTTTTATATAGACTTTAGATTGATTAGATGCAACCCTATTGTATAATAGAGCTTGTTTCAATTGATCTCAGGGATCCAAAATCAAGTTAGTGAGATTAATTTGATATAGACTTTGATTGAATCAAATTCTATTGGATAATAGGCTTGATTGGATCATGCACTATTATCAAATAGCTTCTCTGATATCAATCAAGAATCAATCCCTAGATCAATGGAGTTTTAATCTAACTAATTCTAAAATTGATTGAAGCCTAATAATTGGGCTAGGATCCAATTAGTTAGTTTATTATAACTAATTCCTAAATTAGTTAGAATTGAGTCTAAGAATTAGTTAGAATTTGATCAAAATCTTGAATCCTATTTGGAATCAGACTTAACCAACTAAAACACCCCATGTGATATTTATTCCCACACCTCCACATCTCTTCAACATGAAATCCCCATGCCCCAAAAATTTGTGCACCCTCTCCTCTCTTTCGTGAAGAAAAGGAGGTGTCCCTCCCTTCTTTATTGTCGCCCAAAAAGAAAAGAAAAGAGAAGGGGGCGTCCAAGAGTTGGATGCCCTATATCTCATGCATCTTGTCTCTCCTCTTCTCCTTCCTTCTTTTAAAGTTTTTAAAATCTTTTATTACTAGTTTTTGGGCATTAGAGAGAGGCTTCTCTACTATTATATAGTAAAAAAATTGGAGAAAAAAATTTCTTTCCAACAAGAGAAAGAGAAGAAAGAAGAAAGGTCTTCTTTCTTATACGCAGCCTTGAAGAAGGAGTTCTTCTTTCAATTTTTTTTTATTTTTTTCAAAATAAAAATTAAATTAGATCTAATTTTTGATATGAAGATTTGAAGAAAAAATATTAAAAAAATCTGGTTGGGCATTTGGGGCTTCTTGAAGTTCTAGATCAAGGAAGAAGATGGATCTTCTTTCTTATGCGCAACTTTGAAGAAGAAAGAGTTCTTCTTTCAGATTTTTTTTTTAATTTTTTTTAAGATAAAATTTAGATTAGATCTAATTTTTAATATGAGTATTTAAAGAAAAAATACCAAAAAAATCTGATCAAATATTTGGGGCTTCCTAGAGTTCTAGATCAAGAAGAAAAAGGGAGAAGAAGAGAGAAGAATGATTCTTCTCTTCGATCCCTCTTTTGGTTTTTTCTAGATCTTAAGATTTTATATAATTTTTAGTATGTAAAATTAGATTAGATCTAATTTTTATCATAGAAAATCAGAGAAGAAAAGTTCTTCTTAAGGATGTGAAAGGAAGAGAGAAAGGTTCTCTCTTATACATGAAAAATTGAGAAGAAAGGGTTCTTCTCTTGATCTCTATTGTAAAGATTAGATGCATGGATTCAGGAAGAAAAGGAGAGGATCTTCTTATTCTTCATATTCATCATATTTTTTTTAAATCAGTCAAAGGATGGTGTCTTCATGAGTTTGTACTCTCGAAGAGATCGATCAGTACAAGGGCTTCATGTGGATACCCATAGAGGTCGGACGCATGTGCGGCTGTCAAGCATCATGAAGAACCATCTACCATAGATTTTGGATGTGATGATCTACTACCCATGCTTAGGTATGAGATTTTAATCTCAATTAATATTTAGATGTGATCTAAATATAAATTAGATATGTTCTATACTTACTGAATTTTAGATTTCAGATATGCATACATGCATATTAGATCATGTCATAGATCCTGTATGGTGATTTTAGATTTGATCTATGCATATATTTTAGATTAAATTATTTAATCTATGTATGTTTCACTATAAAATTTTCACCATCTCATGCACATCACCTACCACAGTCTCATTCATCATGAACATCTCATGTCCATCAGGAGGGTAGAAGAAATATCTCTAAATAATATTTATTAGATCAAGATCCAAGCTAGTTGGTTTGTTAACATTTCATATCAGTTTGATATTCTAAACATTAAAGTAAGAGAGTATCGAATTACCCAAGTCCATATCCCATATGGAGTTTTTGATGATTGATTTGCTCAGAACGTTCTCGAGCACATATCAAATAGTCTCTAAAGCATAACCCCAGGCAGACCAGCAAACCCCACAGTGGACCAATCCATGTCTAACAAAGTTTAATTCTTCCTTTCAGACATCTCTTTTTAAATAGTGATGTCCCCGGAAAGGTCCATTAAGAGAGAATCTATTTTTTTCAAGATATGTCAAAACTTACTATAAAGGTATTCACTTCATCAGTTAAACCGATGAATTCTAATACTCTTTGTAGTTTATTTTTCTATTTCATTATAAAATCATTTAAATATTTTAACCGATTCAAATTTATGCTTCATAAGCAAGGTGTACCCATACCAAGATAGATCGTTAAATATTTTAATGAAGTAGTAAAGCCCTCTCCGGCACTTATGTTCATGAGTGCAAATACATCAATATATATCAAACTCAGAATATCACTAGCTCATTCACCCTTTCCAATAAAAGGTGACTAAGTCAACTATGCCAAAGGCAGGCTTCAGTGACATTGTCTAATCTAGAATGCTAGTTAGATATGTACTTTACACTAACAGGCTATGGTATTGAGTTTATGTCATTTTTAATTGTTCACTCATTATTGTAGTATCATTCACAATGATATTACAACAATCATACTTATTGACACTATCAATAAGATTGGACAATAGTGATATTCACTTAAAATGACATCTTCAGGATTAAGAACAAACTCGATGATTTTTAATGTTAAGACTGGAACAGACTTCCATGTCTTGCATTCAGGAGTCTCTTACCATTTTCAAATCTTCTACTATCCTAAAATCTTTTATAACTATTTATAAATATGACTTATACTGTCGGTATCCTATACCCTGATAGTAGTATTATCAATAAAAAAACTTTAAGGAGTTATCATATAACTATCTTGACCAGCGACTATTTGTTGATTTCTCTTTTAAGCCTGTTTAGGTTAGTCTGAGACTTCTTGATCAATTTACCTAAAAACTATACTCAACTTCTGATACTGGCTATCAAAGTTAGGTCTGATAATATTTTCACTATCTAACAGTGAAGAGAACGATAATTTTCTAGTCATTTCTGAAAAGAGAACAATTAATCTATTAGTATATAAACTACTTTAAGCCTAAAAACTTGGACTTTAGTCTAAAGATTCTCTCACTATTTTATATGAATTGGTAGCCTCTACCTCCAATTCGAGAATTATCTTAATTCTTTGGCGGGTACTAGAATCCACACAGACTGCATATAAGCCCGAGGATGGCTCGATCAACCCATATGCATCCATAGGTAGGTTCTCAATCAATTGCTTCTCCAAACAACTTCTAGTATTTAATTTTGCCTTAGATTTTAGGCCTCCACTGAAAGTCCTGATTAGGTCCAACCATTAACATGAACCTACTCAGTGATTCTAGCCAAAAAAATGATCAAGTTCGAGGATGACTCGATCAACCTGACCACCATCAGATAGTTCAATAGAGTCATCATATGATGAATGATAATTTTATCATTCAAAGAGAACACCAGATGGATGGCGCCTGCAATATCAATCTGAAATAATAGATCCATTACCATTCACCTTAATGGGAGGCTATGATCTAGTTATCTCCATAACTAGCTCATTTTATAGATTTAATAATTTAAAAGATTTGATTAAATCTTTTAGAAGATATCAGTCGATCTACAAGTCATAAATCCTTCCACTGACTTCATCAAGTCATGAAAATGACTAGTGACTAGCGAGTCCAATCGATATGTCATAAATCTTCTCACTGACTTCATCAAGTCATGAGAAGGACTAGAGATAAGTATGTCCAGGGTACCTAAATCAGTCATACTAATTAACCTTAACAATATAGGTCAACTTGAGTTACCTAACGATCTAATCAGCCTAATGACTCGGGCTCAATCTTTGAGCCTCAATCAAGGTCCATTTGATTTAATCAAAGATATGGACTCAATCATTTATAGCTATTATTTTTTATCTAGAGTACCTTTGATCTAATCTAAATCAACTATTGATTAGATTAGATCAACAACTCTTTTTAGTCCATTAAGTCTTTAATTCTAACCTTAGGTTTAACCCAATTAAAAGGACCTGATTTGAGCTAACCTATGTCCTATGTTTTATGCAATGTCATTAGATCTTTAATCACAATTCTAGATCTAAAATATATTTTTAATTTTTAATTAAGTATAACATTAACATAGATTAAGGTTATTAATTAAAATCATTTCAATTTTATAAAATAATTTTATATTATTTTATGTAAAATTTTTTATTTCGAAAACTAGATCGGCTCATCCCTGAACTGAGTTGGCTTACTTCGGTGGGTTGACTAAGTCTGATACTTGAT
Organism: Elaeis guineensis; assembly: GCF_000442705.2. NCBI lineage: Eukaryota > Viridiplantae > Streptophyta > Magnoliopsida > Arecales > Arecaceae > Elaeis > Elaeis guineensis. Next base: position 26,992,936 of record NC_026003.2, read on the forward strand.
CAACTAATTGATCATAAACAGTAACCATTACGGTGAAGCCAAAGATAATTTGGTCAGGTCAGTCAATACTGAATCGATTAAAATAAGAAACTAGATCGACTCAGTTCAAAACTAGTTGGCTCAGTTGGCATGCAAATAGGTATCACATAGTTTCAGATCTGAAAATTCTTGCATAAACTGAAATAAAATCAATCACAACAAACTTTAGATCATATCTAAATATTTTATAATTTTAAATTTTATTTTCATGATTAAAATAATTTTAATCATATAGGTTAGATATTTTACTTTTCATAAAATTCGTGCTTTGTATCACATACAACAAATTCTAGGGTTTCAACATCTCAAATTTTGCAGAAAAATAAATTTTTTCTTTCGTGTTCTTCTTCATGGGACCTTGCACTGGCACCCCTACATGCCATAAAGAGTACCCTATTGAATAGAAAGAGAAGATCATATAACCCTACTTGCTCCTATGACCGGACGGTCTGGTGATTACCCAATCTGACTACTTTACTACTCAGAACATCTAATCTAATTCACATATCATATATGCAAAAAATTTAGATCTAATCTAAATTATATTAGATCTAATTTTATATTAGATCATATCTAAAATCAGATCATAACACATCTCATGTATTGCTAAATTTAGATTTTAACTCTATATGCATATATGTTCATGTCATAATGAACCTTCACTCTGATACCATTTGAAGGGAAGCGTGGTAGGTTTGGTGTATGTATTTTTAAAAATTTACAGTGAAATATACATAGATTAAATAATTTAATCTATAATTCATGCATAGATCAAATCTAAAATTATCATACAGGATCTATGACATAAACTAATATGCATGTATAAAATCTAAAATTCAGCAAGTATAGATCATATCTATGTGTAATTAGATCATATCTAATTAATATTTAGATCATATTTAAATATTAATTGAGATCAAAATATCATATTTGAGTGTGGGTAGTAGATCACCATATCCGAAATCTATGGTATTTATTCTTCATGATGCTTGACAGCCGCACATGCGTCCGGCCTCTACGGATATCCATACGAAGTCCTTGTGCTGATCGATCTCTCCAGGAGTGCTAGCTCGTAAAGACATCATGCTTTAGCTGATCTACGAGGAATCACAAAGAAGATGAAGAATAAAGAGATTCTCTCCTTTTCTTCTTGGATCTATATATCAAATCTCTACAATAGAGATTAAAAGAAGAACTATTTCTTCTCAATTTTTTCATGCATAAGAGAGAACCTTTCTCTTTTCCTTTCACACCTTTGAGAAGAATTTTTCTTCTCTAATTTTCCATGATGAAAATTAAATCTAATCTAATTTTCATGTAGAAAATCATATGGATTTCTGATCCCTAGAAGAATTCAAAAGAGAGACCCAAGAGAAGAATCGTTCTTCTCTCTTCTTCTCCATTTTTCTTCTTGATCTAGAACTCTAGGAAGCCCCTTACGCCCAACCAAATTTTTTTAGTATTTTTTCTCTAAATTTTTATATTAAAAATCAGATCTAATTTAATTTTTATTTAAAAAAAATAAAAAAAATCTGAAAGAAGAACTCCTTCAAGGCTGCGCACAAGAAAGAAGACCCATCTTCTTCCTTGATCTAGAACTCTAGGAAGCCCCAAATGCCCAACCAAAATTTTTAAATATTTTTTTCTAAATTTTTATATTAAAAATTATATCTAATCGAATTTTTATCTTAAAAAAAATAAAAAAAAATCTGAAAGAAGAACTCCTTTTTCTTCAAGGCTGCGCACAAGAAAGAAGACACATCTTCTTCCTTCTCTTTCTCTCTTTGGGAAGAACTTTTCTTCTCCAATTTTTTATTGCAAAACCAGCAAAAGTGCCTTTCTTTGATTCCTAAGAACCAACAATAAAGCCTCTAAAAAATCTCTTCCAAAGAGACATGGAGAAGGGGCTTTGCATGTGAGTGTTGGGGCATCCAACTCTTGGACGCCCCCTTCTTATTTTCGGGCGACATGGAGAAGGGAGGGACACCTCCTTTTTCACACTTGGAAGAGAGGAGAAGGAGCACACCATCTGATTTTAGGCATGGATAATTTCACATTAAGAGGGGGTGGGGCATGGGAATAAGTAGCACATGGGGTGTTTAGGAGTTGGTTGAGTCCTATTCCAAATAGGATTCAAGAATCTTGATCAAACTCTAACTAATTCTTGGATCCAATCCTAACCAATTTAAGAATTAGTTATAACAAACTAACTAATTAGGTTCTAGCCCAATTATAAAACTAATTAGACCCTAATCCAATTGAAAAATTAGTTAGTGTTGCTCCTAGATTGATTTTGATGATTACAAAGCAGATTGAAGGGATACAATATTTTAAAATGAAAAAGTCCTTATGCTCTTCAAGGGCAAAATCGTAATTTTACTAAAATCCTGATTTGATAGTACCATTTGGTAGAACAAATAATTTGAAATCTATTGGTGAAAATTTCATTGTGTTTGGACTTATATTTTTGAAGTTATGAAGGTTTGAAGTGCATGAGTCGACTCATGAGTCAACTCATGGCACTGTGAGCTGATTGGCATGCAAAAATTCTCCTTGGCATGCTAGTTTTCTGGCTTGGCACGACCTGTGAGTCGACTCATGAGTCGACCCACAAGGCATGAGTCGACTCATGAGTCGACCCCTGCTAATTTGAGCCAAGAAATTCCAGAAAAGTATTCTCTGGTTTTTGCAACAGAGGTCGACTCATGAGTCGACCCCTGAAGCATGAGTCGACTCATGAGTCGACCCCTGCGATGGGAGATGTCAGCAACGGCTATTTTTTTGCCCATTTTAATTGCCATTTATGCTTCCTAAAAATCCTCTAACGGCTCTTTATCTGCCTAAATTATTTTCTCTTGCTTCTAATGCTACAAAATGCTTAATTTGATGAAAGAAATTGCAGATTAAATAGCGGATCAAACGTGAAATCAAATGTGAAGAGAAAAAGAAGAAAAAGAGAAGAACAGAAGAGAGGATCCGAAATTTGCAAGAAAAAGCCTGAGATCAACGAAATATCCATAGAGAAAAAGAGAGAGGATCCACAATATACCAGAGAGATTGTGAAAGAGAAAAGGAAGATCTTTCAAGGAGAGAATTCTTCACGCCTATCGTTTCAACCTTGATCTAGAGATCGTTCAAAGCTTTCAAGAGATCTTCAATCAACAATCAACCTCTTCTCAAGCGTTCAACCGTTCATTCATCTTGAGAAAATCTGAAAAAGGGGTTCTTCATTTGAGTAAAGCTTTTATTGTTATATTTGCTCATTTAAGGAGCTGTTATTGTATTAATCTGTGCTCTAAATATTCTTACTCTTTGTGAGTTTTTGCTCTTGTTTTTGGAGGATTTCCAAAATAAGGAAAGGTTGATCCGAACCTGAAATCGGAGTGTTTTGGGTTTGCTTGTACCCGAGAAACAAGTGTTCTAGCTTGGGATAGCTAGGGTCGGAGTTTCCGACGTCTTGTATTCTAGCTTGGGATAGCTAGTGTCGGAGTTTCCGACGTTTTGTATTCGGGTTGAATACAAAGGATAGTGGACTGAAATTCCCAAGTGGGATCTTGGGGAGTGGATGTAGGTGCAAGGTTAGCACCGAACCACTATAAATCCTTGTGTTTGTGGTGTGCTTTATCGCTTTATCTTATTTCTTTATTATATCCTTGCAATACTACTTTAGGTAATTAATATTGATTTAAATCCATTGTTTTGTTCTTCATAAGTTATTTGTTGGACTTAAAATTTTTAGAAACCCAATTCACCCCCCCCTCTTGGGTTGCATAGCTGGGCAACAAGTGGTATCAGAGCCAGTGCTCTAGCCCCTCTTTGATCTAACAATCAAAGAGCCAAAGATCTATGGCAACCCATGTTGGAACTTCTCTAGCTGAGGGGCAATCAACAAACCGACCTCCACTTTTCAATGGGTCTAATTACACCTATTGGAAAGCTCGGATAAAGATTTTCATACAAGCACTCGACTATGATATGTGGAGTATCATAGTGAATGGTCCTCACACACCCACCAAGATTATAGATGGTGAGGAGTCAACCAAATCCGAGAAAGAATGGGATGAGGTTGACAAGAAATTGGCACAATTAAATGCCAAAGCTATGAATGTTCTTTATTGTGCACTAGATGCTAGTGAATTTAATCGCATTTCTACTTGTGCATCTGCTAAAGAAATATGGAATAGGTTAGAAGTCACCCATGAGGGAACAAATCAAGTAAAAGAGTCTAAAATAAACATGCTTGTACATAAATATGAATTGTTCAAAATAGAGCATGATGAGTCCATAACTGCTATGTTTACTCATTTTACTGATATAATCAATGGTTTAAAGAGTCTTGGCAAATCTTATACTAACAGTGAACTTGTAAGGAAGATTCTCAGGTCACTACCAAGAACTTGGGAAGCCAAGGTGACTGCCATCCAAGAAGCAAAGGACTTGAACACTCTACCTCTAGAAGAGCTTCTTGGATCCTTGATGACTCATGAACTTAGCATGATGCAACATCAAGAGGATGAAATCAAAAAGAAAAGAACCATTGCCCTCAAATCCACAACTTCACCTGATTATGAAACAGATGACTCTGAAGATGAAGATCAGGATGAGGAGATGGCTCTCATCACCCAAAATTCAAGAAGTTTCTAAGAAAAAGGAAACAGGGGATGAGAAAGAAATTCACAAAAGGGGATCAAAGCATAGAAAAGGAGAAAGATCAAACCCCTATATGCTACGAGTGCAAGAAGCCAGGACATTTCAGATCCGAATGTCCTCAATTGAAGAAAGGTCCAAAGAAATTCAAAAAGAAGGCAATGATGGCGACCTGGAGTGCGAGTGATGACTCAAGCTCCGACGAGGAAACCTCAACCGAACAAGCCAATCTGTGCCTGATGGCACATGAAAATGAGGTAACTTCTGAATCCACTAGTGAATTTACTTTTGAAGAATTGCATGAAGCATTCTATGATTCAATTGATGAATTAAAGAAACTAGGGAAGAAAAACAAAGAGCTGAAATTGGAAAATCAGTCCTTAGTGAAACAAGCTGAAATTCTTTCAATTGAAAAATTCACATTGATTCAAGAAAATCAAAACTTTAAGGATGAAATTAACAGGCTGAAATCTATGGTAGATAAGTTCACCTTAAGTTCAAACAAGCTAAATATGATCCTTGATAATCAGAAAGCTATATATGATAAGGCTGGACTTGGTTATAAACCCCTGAAGAAACAAAAATTTTTGAAGGATATTTATGCAAATTATTCAAGCAAAAAGCCTACAAATATTACTTGTTTTAAATGTGGAAGAATAGGACATAAATCATACACATGTCTTATTAACAAATATGCAAACACAAAGAAAATATGGGTTCCAAAAGGAACCATTCTGACTAACCTGATAGGACCCAAGAAAGCTTGGGTACCTAAGACAGAAACTTGATCTGTGCTTGCAGGTGTGTCTAGCATCCCAAGAAGGAAACAGGAAATGGTATCTTGACAGCGGATGCTCGAGACACATGACTGGTGATGAATCACAATTCATCACGCTTGATGCTAAGGATGGAGGGATGGTCACCTTTGGAGATAATGGCAAAGGAAAGATCATCGGGATAGGTAACATTGGTATCACTCCCTCCAAATACATTGAGAATGTTTTACTTGTTAAAGGTTTAAAGCATAACTTACTTAGCATTAGTCAATTCTGTGATAAAGGGTATAAAGTAAGTTTTGAATCATCTGTATGCATTGTGACGAGTCCTATTAACGATGGCATTAAATTTATAGGACATAGGCATGGCAATGTTTATATGGTAGACTTGAATGATTTAACTAAATTAGACATGCAATGCCTAGTTTCCTTAAATGCTAAAATAAATGAGACTAGTTGGCTGTGGCATCGTAGACTTGCACATATTAGCATGCATTCTCTTTCAAAATTAATCAAAAAGGATTTAGTTCTCGGTTTGCCAAAATTGAATTTTGAAAAGGATAGAATTTGTGATGCATGCCAATTAGGTAAACAAACTAGAGTATCATTTAAATCCAAAAACACTATTTCAACTTCTAGACCTTTAGAGCTCTTACATATGGATTTATTTGGACCAACTAAAACCACTAGTCTAGGAGGAAAACGATATGGATTTGTAATAATTGATGATTACTCTCGTTTTACTTGGGTTTTCTTTTTAGCTCACAAAAATGAAACTTTTCAAATTTTCACGAAATTTCATCGAAAAGTCACTAACGAAAAAGAGTTTTCAATTCAAAATATTAGAAGTGATCATAGAACAGAATTTAAAAATCATGACTTTGAAAATTTTTGTGATGAAAATGGAATTGGCCACAACTTCTTTGCTCCTAAGACACCCCAACAGAATGGGGTAGTTGAAAGGAAAAATAGAACCTTAGAAGAAATGGCCCGTACCATGCTCTGTGAAAGCAACCTTCCAAAATATTTTTGGGCGGAAGCTATTAACACAGCATGTTACATTTTAAACCGTGCTTTAATAAGACAATTTTTAAAGAAAACCCCCTATGAACTTTGGAAAGGAAGAAAACCAAATATTGCCTATTTTCATGTTTTTGGTTGCCGATGTTTTGTATTAAATAATGGCAAAGAAAAACTTGGTAAATTTGATGCAAAATCAGATGAAGCAATCCTTCTAGGTTACTCCTCCACTAGTAAAGCATTTAGAGTGTTCAACAAAAGAACCTTAGTAGTTGAGGAGTCCATACATGTTGTCTTTGATGAATCTAACGATCCTCCTTCAAGGAAGAATGAGGGTGTTGATGATGCAGATCCACTAATAGAAGGTATGAAGGAGATCACTCTGAAAGATTCAGCAACTCCAGAAGACAAGGATGAAGAAGATGAACAAAATGAGAAAGGTGAAGAAATTCAAGAACAACCTCAAGGTACAAATGACTTACCCAAGGAATGGAGGTATGTTCACAACCACCCTAAGGAATTAATTATCGGTGATCCTATGCATGGGGTAAAAATACGTTCTTCACTTAGAGATGTACTTAATCATTGTGCTTTTGTATCTCAACTTGAACTTAAAACTTTTGAAGAAGCTGAAAATGATCATAACTGGATTAATGCTATGCAAGAAGAACTCAGTCAATTTGAAAGAAATAATGTTTGGACCTTAGTGAAAAGACCTAAAGATTATTCAATAATTGGCACAAAATGGGTCTTTAGAAATAAGTTAGATGAGCATGAAAATGTAATTAGAAATAAAGCAAGACTGGTTGCTAAGGGATATAATCAAGAAGAAGGAATTGATTTTGATGAAACCTTTGCACCTGTTGCTAGATTAGAAGCCATTAGACTTCTACTTGCTTATGCTTGCTTTATGAAATTCAAACTATTTCAAATGGATGTTAAAAGTGCATTTTTAAATGGATATATTTCTGAAGAAGTATATGTAGAACAACCGCCTGGATTTGAAAATCATGCTTTTCCCAATCATGTCTTTAGATTAAATAAAGCTTTATATGGCCTAAAACAAGCACCTAGAGCATGGTATGAAAGGCTAAGCAAATTTTACTAAATAATGGTTTCTCAAGAGGTAATGTAGACACAACCCTATTTATTAGAAGAAACCAAAATGATATGCTAATTATACAAATTTATGTTGATGACATAATTTTTGGGTCTACTAATGAATCCCTTTGTCAAGACTTTGCTAAGCTTATGCAGGGAGAGTTCGAGATGAGCATGATGGGAGAACTCACTTTCTTTCTCGGACTCCAAATCAAACAATCAAAAGAGGGAATCTCCATCACCCAAAGCAAGTACACCAAGGAACTACTCAAAAGATTTGGAATGGAGAACTGCAAACCTATTGGCACACCAATGAGTCCCTCAAGTAAGCTTGACAAGGATGATGAAGGTAAAAGCGTAGACTTAAAATACTACAGAGGTATGATTGGCTCATTATTATATCTAACTGCAAGTAGGCCTGATATCATGTTTAGTGTTTGCTTATGTGCAAGATATCAATCTAATCCTAAGGAATCTCATTTAAATGCTGTTAAAAGAATCCTTAGATACTTAAATGGTACACAAACTATAGGGTTATGGTACTCTAAGGACTCACAAATTAATTTGTTAGGATATTCTGATGCTGATTTTGCTGGATGTAAATTAGATAGAAAATGCACAAGTGGAACTTGCCAATTTCTTGGAGTTAACCTAATCTCATGGTTTAGCAAGAAACAAAATTCGGTGGCACTGTCTACGGCTGAGGCCGAATACATTGCAGCCGGAAGTTGTTGTGCTCAAATCTTGTGGATTAAGCAACAACTCGAAGATTTTGGAATCAAACTTAATGAAACTCCAATAAAATGTGACAATACAAGTGCCATAAATCTATCTAAAAATCCAATACAACATTCAAGATCCAAACATATTGAAATAAGACATCATTTTATAAGAGAACATGTTCAAAATAAAAATATAATTCTTGAATATGTTTGCACTGAAAATCAATTAGCCGATATCTTTACAAAGGCCCTTAGTGAGGATAGATTCTGTGAAATTAGGAGAAATCTAGGAATTCTAGATCCATTTGCCTAAACTTCTTTAATTATTATCAAATATTCTTAGAGCTCAATTTTCAACAACTATCCTGGTTCCAAAAGCTCAGTTTTATCTCTCTAAAAACTTATCATTAAGCAAAATTCTTCTCCCAAAATTTCAAATTTTTTTGGAATTTATTTGCATTTTTTTCTGAATTTCTGAACTTCATGAGTCGACCCCCATGAGTCGACTCAATGGCAAACTTGTAAATCCCACCAACTTCCATCGGGTTCATTTTTTTTAAAACGGGAAACCCTGTTTGTGAGACGACTCATCTTCTCATCGTTCTTCTTCCGAAAGCCGTCCTCTCCAAACTTTTGTTTTGCTCCAAATCCAAGGATCAATTTCGAGGCAATTCTCCCTCCTCCTCTCCACCAAAAATCGCCTCCTTGAAAAGGATTTTTCTGTGCTTTCTCGCAGTGAGTTCTACCAAAACCTACATTATGGAAGTGGGTCAGTGACTTCAACTGTTAAGGGGATTGACATCTGTTTGGATTCTAGGATATTGGGAGAAATACTTCAGTTGCCTAGTGAAGGATACTCATATATGGAACTCCCAATTAAAGAAGAAGGGATCAGAATTATCTTAGGAGAAGATTTTTCAGAAATTTAAACAGATTGGAAGCAAAGCTATTATCCATTGAGATGAGGGTCCTGCATCAGATTGTGACAAAACTTTTCTTTCCTAGGAGTGGTAGACATGACTTACTATCTGGCAGAGATGTATGTGTCATGTTTCATATCATCACTCAGACCCCCCTAAACCTCCCTGCACTTATGATAGAGGCCATGAGAGAAACTTTGAACAGATCCAAGGCACACTTGCCTTATGGTATGGCCCTTACTAGAGTTTTTAGGAGGTTTGGAGTTAGCTGTGAGGGGGAGACACCTACCAAGCTCTCACATGTGGACACTTTCAACCAACACAGCCTGCACCGAATGGGAATTACAAAGACTGTTGGTGGTTGGATCAAGGGCTCTGAAGAAAGAGCTGAGGAGAGAGCTGAGGAAAGAGCTGAGGAGAGAGCTGAGGAAAGAGCTGAAGACAGAACTGAAGGCAGAGTAGAAGAAGAAGGTCCATCTTCTCCTGTACATGATTTCAGGGCAGCTTCACCAGATATCCAGTTCATTCCTGATACTGAGGCTGGCCCTTCTGAGTTTACTAGGATGCCCACACCAGTGTATCAGCCAGAGAGCAGAGCACCTCATTCAGAGTTCAGACTGGCTGACGATCAGATCGAGCATATTTCACAGCGTGTGGCTTCTTTATTGTTTAGCCAGTGGAGTAGTACTTCTTTTGCACCTGGAGCTACTTCTTCTGATCAGACCATTACTCCCCACATCTTCACTATATTTCAGATGATTTCAGATCAGTTCGTCAGGATACAGCAGCTTGAGGATACAGTCTGGAGACTTACTGGCAGAGTTCTTGACTTGCAGGGGCAAGTTCTTGCATTGGCCCATCCCCAGCCACAGGAGTCTACTATTGAGGTCACAGACCTCACTGCAGAGGCTGGAAGGCTCAGAGGAGCATTAGAAGGTGGATATGAGCTACTGAGGAAAGAGATCAGAGGATCGAGTGAGCATGCTACCACCCAGTTCACTGCTCTACTTCAATCTGTTTCCAGAGCACTGAACGTACTTGATTCTATCAGACTCACCCTTTCTGTTCAGTCCCTAGCATCTCAGCGTTCTCAGCCACCCAGTTCATCTCGTTCTCCTGCTCGTGCCAGCACTTCCACTCGTGGCAGAGGCAGACGGGGTAGAGGACGCACTTCTGATCCATCATCTCCTCACCCTATATCTGATGACTCTGATCATTGACTTATCTAGATCTTAGGAGTTAGTATCTTGTTCTAGGATCTATACCTTGGGGCCATGTATTGACATTTAGCTGGTTGAATTTTATGTATTGAAACAATTATGATATTAATGAAATCATCTTTTAACTATATCTTTGTAATGATTATATTTTGGTTATATTTCAATCTCTGATACATCTATTGAAATATTATCTTCTTTTGTTGTTGTTTGCTATTGATAATTGCTATATTAAGGGGGAGCAAACATCTGTGAAAAACTCTAAAGAGGAAGAAATTAAAAATATTTCAGAAAAAGAAAAGAAAGAGTTAACTATGTTTGATGATGTCAAAAAGGGGAGAAATTAAAATTAAACAAAAATTGAAATTAGACAAAAAGCAAAACCCTAAATTATGAGAAAAAGGGGAAGAAATTAAATTAAAACAAATATTGAAGAAATAAAATAAATATTGAAGAAATTAAACAAATATTGGAGAAATTAGACAAAAACAAGGATTGAAAGATTAAACAAAACTTTGAAAATTTTGGTATCAAAATTTGGTATCAGACAGAACTTTAACAAAAAAAAATTATCCATCAAAAGCAAAATCATGAGTACAATGCAAATAAGTATTTTTTTATATATAAGCTCTGATATTCAAACTTGCTTTTGAAATTTTACTCACCTTGATATATCAATAAGAAATTTGTTTTACTCTGATACATCCTACAATTTCTTTCAACTTGATCTGATACATGATAACATTTGATCCAATACAGTGTGAAGGTTTCTCTAATATATTATAACATTTGCTCTGATACTGTATGAAATTTTCTCTGATACATTAAAAATTTTCTTGCTCTGATACATTATAAAATCTTTTCTGATATCATTGTAAAAATTATTTTTGCTCTGATACATAGAAAAAGTTATTTATCTTCTCTTGCTCTGATATATCTTGAACTCAAAATAATCTAATACCCTTTTCAAATCTTTAAGAAAATGGACAAACTATTTTTGCATTTATATTACATGCCAAAAGAATCATACTCTTTTCAAGCATATACACCTATAATGGATTCTTTTGAAATTAATGCTTTAACATAAATATTTTTGTTCATATGTTTTGTCATCATCAAAAAGGGAGAGATTGTTGCTCCTAGATTGATTTTGATGATTACAAAGCAGATTGAAGGGATACAATATTTTAAAATGAAAAAGTCCTTATGCTCTTCAAGGGCAAAATCATAATTTCACTAAAATCCTGATTTGATAGTACCATTTGGCAGAACAAATGATTTGAAATCTATTGGTGAAAATTTCATTGTGTTTGGACTTATATTTTTGAAGTTATGAAGGTTTGAAGTGCATGAGTCGACTCATGAGTCAACTCATGGCACTGTGAGCTGATTGGCATGCAAAAATTCTCCTTGGCACGCTAGTTTTCTGGCTTGGCACGACCTGTGAGTCGACTCATGAGTCGACCCACAAGGCATGAGTCGACTCATGAGTCGACCCCTGCTAATTTGAGCCAAGAAATTCCAGAAAAGCATTCTCTGGTTTTTGCAACAGAGGTCGACTCATGAGTCGACCCCTGAAGCATGAGTCGACTCATGAGTCGACCCCTGCGACGGGAGATGTCAGCAACGGTTATTTTTTTGCCCGTTTTAATTGCCATTTATGCTTCCTAAAAATCCTCTAACGGCTCTTTATCTGCCTAAATTGTTTTCTCTTGCTTCTAATGCTACAAAATGCTTAATTTGATGAAAGAAATTGTAGATTAAATAGCGGATCAAACGTGAAATCAAATGTGAAGAGAAAAAGAAGAAAAAGAGAAGAACAGAAGAGAGGATCCGAAATTTGCAAGAAAAAGCCTGAGATCAACGAAATATCCATAGAGAAAAAGAGAGAGGATCCATAATATACCAGAGAGATTGTGAAAGAGAAAAGGAAGATCTTTCAAGGAGAGAATTCTTCACGCCTATCGTTTCAACCTTGATCTAGAGATCGTTCAAAGCTTTCAAGAGATCTTCAATCAACAATCAACCTCTTCTCAAGCGTTCAACCGTTCATTCATCTTGAGAAAATCTGAAAAAGGGGTTCTTCATTTGAGTAAAGCTTTTATTGTTATATTTGCTCATTTAAGGAGCTGTTATTGTATTAATCTGTGCTCTAAATATTCTTACTCTTTGTGAGTTTTTGCTCTTGTTTTTGGAGGATTTCCAAAACAAGGAAAGGTTGATCCGAACCTGAAATCGGAGTGTTTTGGGTTTGCTTGTACCCGAGAAACAAGTGTTCTAGCTTGGGATAGCTAGGGTCGGAGTTTCCGACGTCTTGTATTCTAGCTTGGGATAGCTAGTGTCGGAGTTTCCGACGTTTTGTATTCGGGTTGAATACAAAGGATAGTGGACTGAAATTCCCAAGTGGGATCTTGGAGAGTGGATGTAGGTGCAAGGTTAGCACCGAACCACTATAAATCCTTGTGTTTGTGGTGTGCTTTATCGCTTTATCTTATTTCTTTATTATATCCTTACAATACTACTTTAGGTAATTAATATTGATTTAAAGCCATTGTTTTGTTCTTCATAAGTTATTTGTTGGACTTAAAATTTTTAGAAACCCAATTCACCCCCCCCCCTCTTGGGTTGCATAGCTGGGGCAACAGTTAGATTAAAACCCCATTGATCCAGAGATTGATTCTTAATGGATATCAGAGAAATTTTTGATAATAGGGCTTGATCTAATTAAGCCTATTATCCAATAAGATTTCATCAAATCCAAGCCCGTATAAAATTAATTGAATCATATTCAATTTAAAATTTGATTTGCATCCCTAAGATTAATTGGAACAAGCCTTGTTTTTTAATAGGGATGCATCCAATCAATCCAAAGCTAATCTAATTAAATCCAATTCAATTAGATCTGATCCAATCTCCATTGTTCAATCAAATTGAACTAACTAACAATCATATTGTTAATTAATTATTTCTCTAATTTATCAACCATTAGTAAATTATTTATTATAATTTTTGTATAAGATTAATCATCAATTTCATTGATAATTAAATACTTTAGCGATTCATAATCGTCGATCAGTCACTTGATCAAATAGATATTTTTATGTGTATGACCACATAGGCTCGAACCTAAGCTGATAGCATAAGAATAATTCTTGTACTAATCGATGTAACCATCTAGCAATAAGATCCGACATCTGGATAGGCCGAATGTATGCGCAGCAACACTCTAGAACCCATGTGGATATAGTTACCATATAATTTATCCCTTTGGCACTTGATGCTCAAGGACGACTAAGGGTTAAACTGTCAATCCAGAAAGAATGATCCATATTGTGTCTCAATCTTAAAAATCCTATAACTCCTCACTGGGACTACTTTGCTCAAAATTTTGCTAAATTGGAACATAGTAATACATCATCTCCAATTTTACTTGGAGCAGTCAATCTCATCTTGACTCGTACTCAGACTTTACAAGTATTTGACTGTACTCAGAAATCTACCATCATCAAATTAGAAATTCGAGTAGTCCGGTATCAAAGCACAGTGAATTACTTGCAAGTCACCAAGGTAGTCTCAGTTTAGAGGAACACATATACTTATATCCCATCAGAGCAATCCTTGACAGCAGAGTGTTCCAGAAGTGATCACGCTCAGTGAAATGTACTCCTACAAATCACCCATATGCCATACCCGTGTTACCACATACTTTGATTAAGAGGACAACCAATCAATATGGCATACAACGACCTACACACTCGATACAATTATCGTTCTTGTAATAATTATATCATTTGATCGCGAGTAAGATTTAAGAACCACACGATAGATCCTCTTTTATCGTTTTGAAAGTAGTTCTAAGGACTTCATCATAATATATGAGTTCTATTTAGGAAGATGTATTCTTTATGATGAATTTGCCGGATAACATTTATCATTTTATAATTCATATACATATATGGAGCACAATCATCTACAACCTAGATGATTGGCTTTAGAACACAATTTCCAACAGGATTGAGGTATTATAGTATGAATTAACTAGTCACATGCTGAGTGGTTTTCTAGGAGAACCACCCCTCATGTGTATTGATATAGAGTGGGAGGCTCCTGAAATCGTTATGTATTAAACCATGCATTTTATGACAAGTAAAAAATTTCAATGAACATGGTGAATCCTTTAGTTATGTTTTATCTAAAGTTTACAAGCTAAGGACATTAAAACATTAAAGTCACATTAGCTGTGTGTACTTCTGCATATACGAATGCAAATGCATGAGAGGCTAACTGTACAATTTTTGTGACCACCGAATGGTGGAAGATGTTCTTAGGAGCAAAATCTGACTAAAAATAAAAACTCTATTAATAGAACATTATTGTCAGAGAAGCCTCAAAAAAATAAGCTCCACAAACCCCACATCCATGAACTTTCAGCATCTGGTCTTCACAACTCTCACTGTATTGCCCATAACTTCTTTTAATATAAAGCAACATATGTATATCCTTGCACAATGAAAGTCTTAGGAGAACAAGAATACGTGAGAGAGAGAGAGAAGGTGATAGGGGGATTTGTTGCCATTCTGTGATGAAATACATGAGATTTTTTCAAAAAAAAACGCATCACAAATATCATCTTCTCTTATTTGATTTTTTTTTTTTTTTGAACAGGTAATGCACCGAGGAGACAGGTGCCAATAATAAAATGTTTCAAAACTTAAACTTATTCTCATTTATTTGGTTTTTTGGAGCAACTTAGATCTTTAAATGAATTATCAATAGTCCAGGTGTTTCATGAGCAAAATCGATAGTTTAGGGTTATGTATTTTAAAATTCAACCTCTACAATTCTTACTTCATTTCATAACGGCTGATTCCATCCCTCAAGCAAACGGACACCCAACATCACTCAGCTTTCACAAACAACGAACTAAATCATTGCTTCCATCCCCCATCTCATGTCGCTTGGACATTTTATCCTATCACTACTATTACTTACAAAGATCATCACAATTAATTAGCTATTCTTTATTGTATCTTTCTCAATTTCTTATAATACACAGCCTTCGGCTCCACTGTTTATCTAAAAAAAAAAAATCATCATAATTAATAAATTAATCTCCCTGATGGTCCTCTTGCCGCCTCATTGTAAAAGCTCGAAATATTTGTTGCTCTTTCCCTGCTCCCCACCACATACCATCTTTTAATAACCACCATTATTACATGTACGATTCCCACAATATAATTCCAATACCTCATGGGCTCACAAGCAACGGTCTGTTGGCAGCTTGTTAATGAGAGAAAAATTCTCCCTTTCCCGTCTTAAATTAAGCTTCTTAATCTAATTAACTGCAGAAAAGGTCTAATCAACAACAAACAGGATGTGACTGCTGACTTCTTTTCATGGTTAGAATCCCTTGATTCAAATCCATTGGATTGCAGCAAGAATGATATCATTGTTTTCAAAAAATTCTTGCAGCAACGTGTCACGTTAACATGGATTTTGGAGGCAGATGGGACTAATAATTAGGTGGCCATTGGCTGATTTAATCATGGGTATCATGTATTTTATCAAAGGGGAAAAAAGTCTTGGGGATCACGTGACAATAGATTGGCTAATTCCTTAATTTTCTTGAACTTTATCAGAAAATGTGGGCAATCATAAAGCTTGCTCTCTGTATCGATAGGCATTAATCATATATTTGGAGCAGACTCCTAACTTTGTTTGCTACTAATCATATCTTTGGAGCAGACTACAGTTTTTTGTTTGGTTTCGCTTGGACTCCACGATCAGTAAACATTCTATGCCTGGAAAGTCATATTACAGGGACTTACTGATTACACGCATGTAGGTTTCGGAACTCGAAACTGTGGGTGTGGAAAGAGATTTATTATATCCCATCTCACATTCGCTAGCTCTCTAAGTATTTTTTTTTTTTGGCATTTACTAGATGCTCTGAAGGGTAGAAATGCCGTATAAATGAAGAAAAAATTACTAGCCATCTGATTCAACAAAGGTAGTCAAAATCTACCTACCGGCATCGCCTGTAGCCAACCATGTGCATGACTGGTGTGGATAATTTTATAAAACTTCGGGGCTATTTCTTTTTCTGGTGGTGAATTTCAGGACTATTTCATACTGACATTAATAACTGGTGGGGCAATTTTTTTGAAAGTTGAGAAGCTTTTCTTGGAAGCTTGTTCTTGCCCTTCTTTCCTCTTGTTCTCTCCCCTTTCCTTATTCTCCTTCTCTATCAATCCGTGATGCCTCCCCATTGCCTTCACCCTTGGCTCTCTGCCTTTGTTCCTATCACCTCAGCTCTTTCTTTCTCGATATCACGAACAATAACCTCGAGAAGACTCCTGAACTCCGAATCCCACAAGTACGACATCCCCGACCCCACCTCTATCTTTGACGAAGTTGCCACCCTTTGAAAGAATAATACTCTACAAGTCAATGCATATGAAATGTGATAGAATATTTTCTGTAATTTATCTTCCAGACTCATATAATGGACATTAATATTATTAATAAAATAGATATTTTTGATTTATTATATGCTGCATCTTATTGTTTTAAGATTATAATAAACCTCACAGATCTAGACAATAATTTTAGGGCTGTGATGAGATCGCGCCGATGAGACCTAAAATCTTGATAGCCATGACCTAAAATATTCTCAGTCATTAGTTCATTGAGTCGGAGATCAATGATATCGGTAAGACTGGCATGTCCTATGCATGCTCAGAGATGAGAATGGTTGATCTCACAACCACTTATGTGGTGATACTAATACAAGGATGTGGGTGCTCATTAGAGAATGAGTTCACTGAATAGACCTGCGAGAGAACATCTGATGGAGTCTTATCTACATGTCAGTTGATGATTCTCTAGTGGGAGTTGTGTAAGTGCTTTGACTTGAGATCGCCACGGTACCTTATGTACATGAATCCATATTTTGGTTCACTTCCTAACTTGGTTCTCTGATTCTTCTATGGGGTGTTCTGGATGTGGTAAAGTATGCATGGAGGTTGTGAGTGATCAATAAAGATCAGTCACTCCTAATAAGAGAAGCAAATATCCTATGTGATCTCATAGGTCGATGATTCTGGAAGTCTTTGACCAAAGCAGAATGATTATTAGAAAAAAAAATTTAATATATCATCAACTGAATCATCATCTTTTGATCGAGATATATATAGATAAGCAATTGGGTTTGATATGTATCCATACCCACAGCTCATCTGGGATGTTGTTTGACTGAAGGATTGAATTGCATGGAACTTACCACTGAAGAATATTTTGATAATTTTTTATAAAATTTTAAATCTTCTGGATAGTCATGACATGTTACTAGACGTCAATGTTGACTTGTGGACTCATCAGAATTAAAAGAGTTTAATTCAAAAATTAATTAGGAAGAATCCTAGTTGATTGGGACTCTTCGACTAACCTAATTTGATCGGATTAGAGTTACGTCGAGAGTCGAAATCCACTGCTGGCTAGATTTGAAACCCAATGAATCACATACTTTAAAATTTGATCTTGATCTGATTTAATTAAGATTTAATATAAATTTTAAGAGTTAAATTGATATGCTAGCATATTGTATTAACTTAAGTTCCTAAATTGGTTCAATTCAAAGTGTTTGAGCTAAACTAGACCAGTTGTCTTTGACCTAATAGGATAGGATCTAATTTAATTGGATTCTTATCTAATTTGAAATAGTTTCAAGTGTGGAAGGAGTCCTCTGCGCCCATCAGGTTTCACGCTAAAATAATATTACCATCCCCTCTTAATTAATGTGAGAAGATGAAGAGTCCTTCTTAATGAAGGCTCTTATCTTATCTTATCGCCTCGTTCTCTCATCCAGAACTCTATTTATTTCATACTATTTTTATATGAAATTTTTATGGAGCGCAGAAGAGGAGTCCTTCTATGTGAAGGCTCTCCTACACCATAAATAAAACATGGTGATTTATTTCACCGCATGAGAAGGTGGAGTGCCAAAGGTTGGCACCCTTGGTCCTTCCTCATGTCTCATGGTCACCTGTTTATATGGGGCATCCCATATGGACCAGGTGCTTGATTTTGGATGAAAATCAGAGATAAGTGGTATGTAAAAGAGAGAAAAAATTTTAAAATAAATCTGAGAAAAAGGCAAAGAAAAATTAAGAGGCAAAAATTATAAAAAATATGGTGAGAGAATTAGCAAGTGTTGCTAGTATGCCCTAGGATTTGATTTTTTTATATGTTAGAGTTCAAAATCAAATCCTAGGTTGTGAGACATCTATAGAGTATCTTCTTGGCATAATTTTAGTAACAAAATCGAAGACGATTGGATTTTGATGTGATCATACTTTATATTCGAAGTCGACAGTACACTGATTAGGAAGGATCTTGGTCAACTTTCATGTGGATCACTATTGGAGGGCTTCTACTTTAGAGTCTTGTGGAGATCACCATCGTGCCATATTATTTTTTGGTAAAAGTATAAAATTCTATTCCTTTGCATGCTTATTTTGTTTTGATCGACATCGGTAAGGTAATCTAGGGTTTGAATTTTGGCTTGATAGTTTTAACTGTTAAAGCTATTGATTTGTTTATTTTAAAAATTTTAAAAATCAATTTTCACTGCATGATCGAAATTCAACAGTGGTATCAAAGCCATCCTTGTTAGATTCAATCAAACAAGTACGAACTTGTAGTATAGAATTATTTTTATTCATATATTACCAAAAATATTACATCAATTTTATCATCGATCTTTAAAATCAAAAATTATTTTTGACTTTATATAAATTATGGATTTAAATTTTAGTTATTAAAATTATAAATTCATGATAATTTAAAATTTATTGTTTCATGGTTGCTAGATGCTTAAATCGATTTATGGTTAAGGGTGTTATGCATGCCTAATTTGATTAGAGTTTGCTTTCTTATTTGATATGCTTGACATATGTTAAGTCATTTTATGCACCCTTATATAATTTTTGGCATGATTATATGATTGTTATTATGACTTGTAAAAGCATGTCGAATTGCATAATATGTTTAGCATATTTTGTGTAGTTGTAGTTAGGATGTGCCGAGACCAGTTTAAAGACCCTCGTAAAAAATATATTAAGTTGTAATGTCAAGATTTACTTTCAATTCAAATATCGAATTCATTTGATCAATTGATGTCTAGGAAGGTATGAAAGGTAGTTTTCTAATTAAGTTCGTATGCTGACCTGGCCAACTTTGTTGGTGTCTAAGAAAAGCTGCAGAGAGCTTCCCACCTACTAACCTAGTCAATTTGATCTTATTAAATTTCGGACTAAGATTGATTAGTGATGTAGATACTATAAGGGCCTTCCTTCAACTTGATCAATAGAGTATGTCAAGATCTTAGTGAGCTTGTTATGCTATTCACAAGGCTTACTATAAAATTGATATGATATTGACTAAGTGTATATTGATGCTTATAGCATATTTGAATAGTATTGCTTTGTTGTGCTATCCACAAGGACAGCATTGTTTAAGTATGACCATATGGGATTGAAGGGTTAACTTAACTAGAATACTATAGTTTGTTGTGCTATCCATAAGACTATAAATGATCTAGAGGTAAGAGAGAAAAATATTGAGAATTGTATGAGGTACAATTGGTAAAGAGTTACTTATTTTTGAACTCATAAATGCTTGTTGTGCTATCCATAAGGTATTTGTGACGAATAGGGATCTCAACCTCACTAAAAAATATAAGGATGTTTCTCATTTTTCATACTTGAGAGCTATAAAATTTATTAAAATAGTGAGGAAACATAATTAGACAGAAGTCCTAAGATAGCTGTGCATATCATCTTGAGTTGTCCGCTTATATTGTATTCTTGTTATTGTAGATTAACTGCACATATGCATCTTCACTATTATTTAGAGGCATACTAGATGCAAATAAATTGACCAAACCAAACTACATGGACTTGTTGAGAAATTTGAGAATTATTCTCACTTAGAAAAAAGTCTTCTACATATTGGATATACCTACACCCGATACGATTGAGAAAGATAGTTTCAAGGAGGAAAGGGCTACATATAAGATGTGAAAAGATGATAGTGTGATTGTCAAATGTATCATACTTACCTCGATGAGCAATGAGCTTCAGAGGCAACATGAGGATATGGATGTTTCCTCTATACTCTTTAATCTTAAAGAATTATATAGGGAACAAAGTTGAACTGTTAGATATGAGATATCTAAGTAGTTGTTCCATGTCAGTATTACTGAAGGCACCTCTGTGCAAACACATATCCTAAAGATGATTGATTTGATCACTTATCTGGGATAATTGAATTTTGCCATAGACGGTGAACTTAGTCAGAATTTGATCTTGCAGTCTCTCTCTGACTCCTTCTCTCAATTTATTATAAACTGTCATATGAACAAACTGAACATCAGCCTGTCTGAGCTACTGAATATGTTGAAAATAATAGAGAGCCATTTTAAGGATGAAAAGACTTCGATTCTTCTTGTTGATAAGATCAATAAGAAGAAAGGCAAGAAGTATTTCAAGAAAAAACTGAACTTTAAGGCTGACATCTCCAAAAAGAAGGCAAAGAAGGTCTCCTCCAAAGGTACTTGCTATCACTGTGGCAAGGAGGGTCACTGAAAAAGAAATTGCAAGGAATACCTTGCAACTGTGAAACCAACAAATATTGTCAAAAGTTTATATATGATACAAACTAACTTATCATTAAGTACTGCCATTTTAGATTCTTGGATATTGGATACCGTCTGTGGCTTACTTCTTTGCAAATCATTACAGTGTCTGTAGGAAATAAAGAGTCTGAATCAAGGTGATTTTGAGCTGTTTGACGTTAGTGGAGAGTCTATTCAGACTGAAGCCGTAGGAATCAGAATTTTGACATTGCCATGGGATAAAATTTTAGAACTGAAGATCTGTTATTATATTCCTAATGTCATTAGAAATATTATTTCTATACCATTGTTATTAGAACAAGATTTTGAAATAAAAATAAAGAACAATGGTTGTTCTATATATTTTTCTAATGAATATTATGAAAATACTTATATTGATAATAATCTTTTATTTTTATCACTTAATGATAATGTACTTCATGTAGATAATATGAAGAAAAGAAAGAGAAAGGATGTGAATACACATACCTCTGGCACTGCCGACTTGGTCATATAAATAAATCAAGAATTAACAAGTTATACAAAGATAAATTCTTTGATCCTTATGATTTTGAATCATATGGAACTTGTGAATCTTATCTCATGGATAAAATGACTAAGATTCTATTTATTGGATATGAAGAAAGGATGAGTGATATTTTGGATTTTGTACATACTGATGTTTGTGGTCCAATATCGACTCAAGCCAGAGGTGGATACTCTTACTTCATCACTTCACTGATAATATGTCTAGGTTTGGATATGTGTAGTTAATGAAATATAAATTGAAGCCTTTAATAAATTTAAAGAGTATCAAAGAATGATTGAGAAATAAACTGATAAAAGTATTAAAGCTTTTCGATTTGATCGAGGAGGAAAATACTTAACTTGTGAGTTCTTCGAATATTTAAAATAAAATAAAATATTCTCTCAGTGGACACCTCCTTACACTCCATAATTAAATAAAATTATGAAAAGAAGAAATCACACCTTATTAGATATGGTGGGGTCCACGATGTGTTTACGGATCTTTCGATCTCATTTTGGGGATATGCTCTCGAAGTCACAGCGTATGTTTTAAACAAAGTGCCTATCAAATCTGTCTCTAGCACTCCTTATGAGATATGAAAAGAAAAAAGATCCAGTCTTAAATATCTTAAGATTTGCGATTGCCCGACTTATATGATAAATATTGATGGACATAAGTTGAATGCTAGATCAAAAAAATATAGATTTATGGATTGTCCTAAAGAGAGTGTAGGATACTACTTTTACCATCCTACACAATAAAAAAGTGTTTGTTGGTAGGCATGCCATTTTCTTAGAGAAAGAGTTTATCCAAGAAGGGGACAGTGGGAGGTCTGTTGAACTTGAGAAAGTTCAAAACCTACAACCCATCCAAGATTCACAAAATGATTCTCAACCAAATGTGACCATTATTAAGGTACAGCCACTACACACATCTCCTCTCTGAAGGTCAAGTAAAGTGCATAATATACCAGTCAGGTATGAATTTATCATTGAGAATGATGATACATCCCATATTATTGAGAATGATGATCTCACGATCTATTTGAAAGCTATCATGAGTAGTGACTTTGACAAATGGCTCAATACCATAAAATCCAAAATGGACTCCATGTATACCAACCAAATTTGGACTTTGGTTGATGCACCTGAGGGTGTGACCCCAATAGGTTGCAAATGGATCTTTAAAAAAAAGATTAAAGCAAATGGCCAGGTAGAGACTTATAAGACCAGGCTGGTGGCAAAAGATTTCAGATAAAAATAAGATGTTGATTATGAAAGAACCTTTTCGCTGGTAGCCATGCTCGAGTCTATTTGGATTATACTTGCTATTGCAGCATACTATGACTGAGATCTGGTAGATAGATGTCAAGACTGCCTTCCTCAATTAAAATCTTGAGAAAAAAATCTATATGACTCAGCCAGAGAGATTTATCTCTAGTGGGAGAGCAAATCAGGTATGCAAGCTGAATAGATCCATTTATGGATTAAAACAAGCATCGAGGAGCTGGAACATCCATTTTGATGAGACAGTCAAATCATTTGACTTTATCAAAAATATAGATGAACCTTATGTGTACAAAAAAAAATAGTGAGAGTGCTATCATCTTCTTGATCTTATATGTGGATGATATACTGCTCATTGAAAATGATATCTCGATGTTACAATCGGTCAAGATATGACTATCATAAAAAATTTTATGAAAACTTGGGTGAAGCATCCTATATACTTGGTATAAAAATTTATAAGAATAGATCAAAAAAGATGCTAGGCTTGTCCTAGTCTAAGTACATAGACCTTGTGTTGAAGAGGTTCAACATGGAGAGAAGTTGAAGAGGTTACTTATCCATAGGTCATGGCATACAACTCTCTAAAAAGATATCTCCTAAGATACCTGAAGAGAGAAATAGAATGAGTTCTATTCCTTATGCTTCTACTGTAGGATCAATCATGTATGCTATGTTATGTACCAAGTCTAATGTGGCTTATGTCTTAAGTATTGTAAGTAGATTTCAGACTGATCTCGGAGAGGATCATTGGAAAGCTGTGAAAAACATACTCAAGTACTTGAGAAGGACTAGAGATATTTTTCTCATATATGGTAGATCTGATTTAAAACTGAAAGGTTATACTGATTCTAGTTTTCAATATGATCTGGATGATAGCAAATCTATATCTGAATATGTGTTCACCTTGTATGATGGTACAATAAGTTGAAAGAGTTTCAAACAGCAAACTATTGCTAACTCAGTCACTGAGGCTGAGTACATTGCTGCTAGTAAAGCTTCTAAGGAGACCGTCTGGATGAAGAAGTTTATCTCAGAATTGGATGTGGTTTCAGAGATTGAACAACCAGTGCCCCTTTATTTTAAAATACTGAGACAGTTGCTCAAGCTAAAAACCGAGGTCTCATCATAAATCCAAGCACATCCTAAGACGGTTCCACCTCGTTCAGAAGATAGTCGAAAGACATGATGTGATCGTAGAGCTAGTTGATACCAAGAACAATACAGCAGATACATTCACTAAAACCTTGTTAGTGTAGTAATTTGACCCCACCTTGATTGCATGGGCATCAAGTATAGGAGTGATTGACTTTAGTGCAAGGGGAAGATTGAAAGAATAATACCCTACAAGCCCATCACATACGGGATGTAATAGGATATTTTCTATAATTTATCTTTCAGACTCATGTAATTGATATTAATATTATTAATAAAATAGATATTTTTGATTCATTATTTACTGCATCTTATTGTTTTAAGATTATAATGAATCTCATAGGTCTAAGCAATGATTTTAGGATCATGATGAGATCATGCCAGTGAGATCTAAAACTTTGATAGCCATGATCTAAAATATTTTTAGTCATTGGTTCATTGAGTCGGAGATCAATGATATCGATAAGACTGGCATGTCCTATGTATGCTCAGAGATAAGGGTGGTTAATCTTATAACCACTTGTGTGGTGATACTAATACAAGAATGTGGGTGCTCATTAGAGAATGAGTTCACTGAATAGGCCTGTGAGAGAATATTTGATGGAGTCTTATTTACATGTCAACTAATGATTCTCTAGTGAGAGTTGTGTAAGTGATCTTTTGATTTGAGATCGTCATGGTACCTTATGTACATAAATCCATATTTTGGTTCACTTTTTAACTTGGTTCTCTGATCTTTATATGGGGTGTTCTAGATATAGTGAAGTTGCATGAAGGTTGTGAGTGATCAATAAGGGATCAGTCACTCCTAATAAGGGGAGCGAACATCCTATATGATCTCATAGGTCGATAATTCTGGAAGTCTTTGATCAAAACAAGATGATTATTAAAAAAAAAATTTAATATATCATCAATTGAATCATCATCTTTTGATGAGATACATATAGATAAGTATTTGGATTTGACATATTTTCATGCCCACAGCTCATCTGGGATGTTGTTTGACTGAAAGATTGAATTACACGGTAACTTGCCACTGAAGGATATTTTGATAATTTTTTATCAAAATTTTAATTTTTTTGGATCATCATGATACATTGCTAGATGTCAATCTTAACTTGTAGACTCATCAAAATTAAAAAATTTAATTCAAAAATTAATTAAAAAGAGTCTTATTGATTGGGACTCTTCGACTGATCTAATCTTATCGGATTAGGGTTACGTTGAGAGTCTGGGTCTACTGCTGGCTAGATTTGGAACCCAATGGATCACACACTTTGAGATTTAATCTTGATCTAATTTAATTAGAATTAAATATAAATTTTAAAGATTAATTTGATATGCTAGTATATTGTATTAATCCAAGTTCCTAAATTAGTTCAGTTCAATGTGTTTGAGCTAAACTAGATCAGTTGTCTTTGACCTAATGAGATTTGATCCAATTTAATTGGGTTCTTATCTAACTTGGAATAATTTTAAGTGTGGAAGGAGTCCTCTGCACCCACTAGGTTTCACACCAAAATAATATTGCCACCCCCTTTTAATTAACGTGAGAAGATGAAGAGTACTTCTTAATGAAGGCTTTTATCTTTTGTATCGCCTCATTCTCTCATCCAAAACTTTATTTATTTCATACTATTTTTATATGAGATTTTTATGGGGTATGGAAGAGGAGGAGTCCTTCTGTGTGAAGGCTCTCCTATGCTATAAATAAAACATGATGATTTACTTCACCATGTGAGAAGGTGGAGTGCCAAAGGTTGGCGCCTCTTGGTCCTTCCTCACGTCCCATGGTCACCTATTTATATGGGGCATCCCATATGGATTAGGTGCTTGATTTTGGATAAAAATTAGAGATAAGTGGTATGTATAAGAGAGAAAAAATTTTAGAAAAAATTTGAGAAAAAAGCAAGAAAAAATTGAGAGGCAAAAGTTGTAAGGGTGGTGAGAGAATTAGCAAGTGTTGCTAATGTGCCCTAGGATTTGATTTTTTCATATGTTGGAGTCTAAAATTAAATTTTAGATTGTAAAATATCTATAAAGTATCTTCTTGATGTAATTCTGATGGTAAAATCAAAAGTGACTGGGCTTTGGAGTGATCGTACTTCATGTTCGAAGCCGACAGTGTTCTTGAGAAGACAAGACTGCAGCAACGCACCGATTAGGAAGGACCTTGGCCAACTTCTGTGTGGATCATCATTGGAAGGCTTCTACTTTGGAGTTTCATGGAGATCACCATCGTGCCATATTATTTTTTGGTGAAAATATAAAATTTTATCCCTTTGCATATTTATTTTATTTTGATCGACATTGGTAAGATGATTCTAGGATTTAGGTTTCGGCTCGATAATTTTAACTGTTAAAGCTATTGATTTATTTATTTTAAAAATTTTAAAAATTAATTTTCACTACATGATTGAAACCCAACACCCCTGACTCTCAATGCTCTATCCTCGAGCCCTCCTCTCCCTCCAACTCCTCCTCCGATGACCCCCGCAAGGCCCTTTATCTCTCTGATGTCCATAACATGATCTCTACCACCTTCTTCTATGACTTCGGTGCCTTCGAGATTGAGGTCGCCATCTCTATTGGTCACCCCAACCCCCAATCCACTCTCCCCTTCCTCTTTAGCATCGAACTCACCCACCCACAAAGCCGCCCTCGCCTTCATCTTTCTCTCAGTGGCATAGCCAAAATTTTCATCCTGAGGGTTCAATGTATAAATTAAAATAAATAAATAAAAATAAACTTAATAATATTATATTAAGTGAAAATAAATTCAAGTATATTAATATAGTTGTCCTTGATGAGTTTTATTTTTTGAAACCTATCCATGATGACATCATTAGGAATACCCCTAAATACATCTCTTTCTGTATAAGTCACCATATAATTATTCATGAATTCATCTCCCATCCAGTTCCTCAAGTCATTCTTAATAAATTTCATTATAGATAATGCTCTTTCCATAATTGCTGTGGTGACTGATAGAATCAATGCAAATTTTATAAGCAAATGCACATGATGATAAGTCAAATGCTTATTTATCTCAACTAATTTTTTAGAAAGCTCACCAAGTCTTTTCAGCTCAAAAAATCTATCATCATAGCAGCGCACATCAACAATAAAATTTTAAAGTTGAATTCAAAGTTCTACCATACATTCTCCAAAATTATTCGAATATAATTTGGCCAATCTTAATATCTTTCTCAAGTTAAATTGAAGAACTTGTCAACTGGATTCAAGCTAGCCACACCAAGAAGCAAATCAGTGTTCACCTCATTAAAGCGGCTGTTAAGCTCTTGAAGTTGCCAATCAATAATTTTATAAAATATTTCAACACAAAAATGATGCAACCTTTTATGTCTAGAAACTCTATGTTTTAATCTCCCTTTAGAATATGCAACTCATCCATGCGAAGGATCAAAATATCATGCAAAATGAAGAAACTGCATCGAAGAGATCTTCCCATCCATCTTCTCTTACCTCTTGCAACCGAACTTTGGCCATCTCAACAAGTGTGATGGCATTCACAATGTTCTGTTCTTTTTTCTACAAGGCTATGTTTAACTCATTTGTGACATCTAAAATCTCTATCATCAAGTGCAACAAGAAAGCAAAATTAAATGTCTGACAAGAATTAAGAAGTTCTTATGCTTTAAATCTATCATCAAGGTCATGGGTATCACTAGCAATGTTATCAAGCACATCAATCAATGATCCAAACATAGCACTAAAATTGATAAGATATTTGTAATGAGAACCCCAATGAGTGTCACCAGCTCTTTTAAGATCAAGTTGTTGATTTAATCCCCATCCAGTTTCAAGCTCACCCGCACGTAATGTCTCTTGAAGGTTTTTTGCTTGATCTTCTTGAATATCTTTTCTGTGCCTAAAAGAAGCTCCTAACACATTCAACACATTAGCAACCAAGCAAAAAAGCCAATTAGCATCTTCATTTTTTTTTGTAATGGCAACAAGTATCGATTGGAGCTGATAGGCAAAGTAATAAATCGAATGAGCTGATGGAGTCTCTCTTTGAATTAAAATTTTAAGGCCATTAAGCTCACCTTGCATGTTACTCGCTCCATCATTACATTGTCCACGTATATACGATGGACTCAGTGAATAGTTAGAAAGCAAAGAATCAACTATTTTTTTCAAAGACAAAGTAGAAGTATCACGAACATGAATAATTCCAATAAACCTCTCCATCATGGGCCCCCTCCTATCAATATACCGCAAAACAAGAGCCATTTGTTCTTTATGTGATGCATCACGAGATTCATCCACAAGTATACCAAAGTAATCTTCACCAAGGTCCTCAACAATATCGTTAATTGTTCCTGTTGCACATGCATTTACAATATCTTTTTGAATTTCAGATGACCTCATTTATTGATTTTTGGAGCATTTTTCAATACCAAACTTGCCATACTTTCAATACGATTTGTATACCATGCTAAAACTTCACGAAAATTCTCTTTGTTTAAGGACTTTTCACTTTCATCATAACCACAAAATACCAATCTTGACACAAAAGCAATCTCATAACATCAACCAATGCAGTTAAGAGAATTCGGTACTCTAACTTAGCCTTATCAAATTGCTTATCAAGAATAGTTTGAATAGATTGCTTCTGTCGTACCAAATCTTCACAATTCTTAACTGCTTGGTTATAAGTACTATTAGGCCCACCAACATGCTTAGCAAAATTATTCTTTTTATGCCAATTCCTAAACCCGATACTAGTAAATGAGTCTCTTTCACCTTCTTTCTTGAATAAATAACAACATAAGAAAATACCGCATCCTTTGTTATGCTATACTCCAACCAATTAGCATGTTCATCAAATCATTCTTTCTGAAAATAGTGATTATATATAGAAATATTTGTTTAAGGGAAATCATGACTTCTGGGTTGACAAGGGCCATTTTGTATATACGCTCTCCTCACTTCATCATGATCATTTGGATGATAACTTAAAATTGGATCTCTTTCATCCGGATCAAACTTAAAAGGATTTAAATCAACTTCTTAACTTTGTCTTTGAAAAAATTATGATTGTGGTTGTGATTGTGATTGTGGTTGTGATTGTGATTGTGGTTTGTGAAGTATTGCCGCTAGATGAATTTTTTAATTGATTGTCACTTTCTTGAATAAGAGATAAATTTTGATATGATGAACTAGATGGGGTGAACGCAGATGATATTTTTTGTAGTATTGTCTATTTAAAAATTGAAAAAAAATAGAACTTTATTAATTTTTAACACAATGAAAATAATACAAACAAATAAAAAATACACAAAAATATAAAGTATACCTCAAAATTCAACTTCAAAATTACAAATCACTATTAGCATTTGTTGGGTATAAAATACCTCCAGCCGAAGTTCGTGATAAGAGTGACCCTCCAGGGATTCTACCGACTCCCGATCTTCGGCGACATCTTTTCGAACCTCTCCGGCGGTCGAGCCTCCGCAACATTCCCAAGTTCTGCCGATGGATAAACCCCCACCAGCGTCGATCGGACTCTTCACAATGGACGAACTCCACCCAAGTTTCTACCTGCTAAACTTCATCCGGACTTCTACGGGAGCCGGACTTCATCCCCGACTCCGGCTGCAGGAAGACTTCATCCAGACTCCTACGGGAGCCGGACTTCATCTCCGACTTTGGATGCAGGTAGACTTCATCGGACTCCTATGGGAGCCGGACGACTGCAGGTAGACTTCATCCGGACTCCTACGAGAGCCAAACTTCATCCCCGACTTCGGCTGCAGGAAGACTACATCCGGACTCCTACGAGAGCTGGACTTCATCCCCGACTCCAACTGCAGGTAGACTTCATCTGGACTCCTACGGGAGCTGGACTTCGTCTCCGACTCCGGATGCAGGTAGACTTCATCCGGACTCCTACAGGAGCCGGACGACTGCAAGTAGACTTCATCCAGACTCCTACGGGAGCCGGACTTCATCTTCAACTCCAGCTGCAGGAAGACTTCATCCGGACTCCTACGGGAACTGGACTTCTCCCTGACTTCAACTATAGGAAGACTTCATCCAGACTCCTACGGGAGCCGGACTTCATCCCCGACTCCGGATGCAGGTAGACTTCATCCGGACTCCTACGGGAGTCAGACGACTGCAGGTAGACTTCATCCAGACTCCTATGGGAGTGGAGTTCGTCTCCGACTCCGGCTGCAGGAAGACTTCATCCAGACTCCTACGGGAGTCGGACTTCATCCCTGACTTCGACTGCAGGCAGACTTCATCCGGACTCCTACGGGAGCCGGACTTCGTCTCGACTCGGATGCAGGTAGACTTCATCCGGACTCCTACGGGAGCCGGACGACTGCAGGTAGACTTCATCCGAACTCCTACGGGAGCCGGACGACTGCAGGTAGACTCATCCAAACTCCTACGGGAGCCAAACTTCATCCCTGACTCTGGCTGCAGGTAGATTTTATCCGGACTCCTACAGGAGCCGGACGACTGCAGATAGACTTCATCCGGACTCCTACGGGAGCCGACTTCATCCCCGACTCCGACTGCAGGAAGACTTTATCCGGACTCCTACAGGAGCCGGACGACTGCAGATAGACTTCATCCGGACTCCTACGGGAGCCGACTTCGTCCCCGACTCCGACTGCAGAAGACTTTATCCGGACTCCTACGGAAGTCGGACTTCATCCCCGACTTCAACTACAGGAAGACTTCATCCGAACTCCTACGGGAGCCGGACTTCATCCCCGACTCCGGATGTAGGTAGACTTCATCCGGACTCCTACGGGAGCCAGATGATTGCAGGTAGACTTCATCCGGACTTCATCCCTGACTCCAGCTGCAGGAAGACTTCATCCAGACTCCTAGAGAGCCAGACTTCATCCCCGACTCTGACTGCAGGCAGACTTCATCCGGACTCCTACGGGAAGCAGACTTCGTCTCCGACTCGGATGCAGGTAGACTTCATCCGGACTCCTACGGGAGCTGGACGACTGCAGGTAGACTTCATCCGGACTCCTACGAGAGCCGAACTTCATCCCCGACTCTTGCTGCAGGAAGACTTCATCCGGACTCCTACGGGAGCCAGACTTCGCCCCCCGACTTCAACTACAGAAATACTTCATCTGGACTCCTACGGGAGCCAGACTTCATCCCCGACTCCGGCTGTAGGAAGACTTCATCCGGACTCCTATGGGAGCCAGACTTTGTCCCTGACTTCGACTGCAGGTAGACTTCATCCGGGTTCCTGCGGATGCCAGACTTCCGCCCTGAACTCCTGTTGTAGGTAGACCTCACCCCGAACTCCTACAAGGGCCGGACTCCGAGCTTCTACTGCAAGCGACCCACTCCGAGTTTCTGCTACAAACGATCTACTTCAAATTTCTACCACAAGCGGTCCGTGCCGGATTCCCACCGTAAGCCTTCACCCGAGCTTCCATTGTGGATGAATTTCTTTCGGATTTCTATTGCAGACAGGCTTGGCCGAGATTCTTCGATAAATGATCCCCATCCGGGCTTCTACAGAGATCGGACTTCGACCGAACTTCTATAAGCGGACAAATGCGGGCTCACAGAATCCAGCAGCTGGACCCCTCCAACGAATGAACCTCTCCAGCACCATCTGACATCCACTGCTGGTCGACCCTCTGTCGAAGTCTGCGCAAAATCGAACTGCATCTGCGGAAAGCCTCTGATCGAGCTCCTACGGCAAGTGGTCCTCGCCTGCAGCCTTAACGCCCAAGGCACCCCACAGGATTTGCAACATTCGAGCTCCCCTCAGATGGATAGCTACCTCTCTCTGCCAGGCACCTCAACCGAACTTCGGCCGATAGGCCTGGACCCCCTGGCAGGCCACAGTAACGGCCATGACTCTGCTCCACTTCCTGCGACGGATTTCGTGCAGCTCCATCGCTCCCTGGCAGGCCACAATAATGGCCATGACTCTGCTCCACTTCTTGCAATGGATCTCACGTGGCTCCATCACTCCCTGGCAGGCCACAGTAATGGCCACAACTCTGCTCCACTTCCTGCGACGGATACTGTGTGGCTCCTCCACTCTCTGGCAAGTCGTGACAACAGACGCCGCTTCACTCCCCGCAATGGACTCCACGTGGCAGGTCACGGTGATGGCCATGATTCCACTCCACTACTCTTCATAACAAACTTCTCCTGGCTCCGAACGGCCCACTGCCAGACGGTTACAAACATCACTATCAGTCTATTGCACCCTCCGCTATAAAAAGGGGGTCCCAGATACGTTATTCTCTAAGCTCTCATTTTTGTCTCAAAACTCTGCTAAAATTTTTGTTCGAGCACTCCATTCTTGTTGAGGCAGAGAACTGACTTGAGCATCGGAGGGTCTTGTCGGAGCACCCCCAACTCCGATTTAGACTTCCTTTGCAGGTCCCGACGGCGACCGCGACTTCATCGACTCCAGCTTCTCCGATGCAGGCGGATTTTTGCACCAACAGGATTGGCGCTAGAGGAAGGGCTTTGTGTCTTCGCAGTACCCTTGTTCTTAAAGGAGCGCTCAACGGACCCCTCTGATCATCTTTTCCAACATCCTCTCCTCCTTCCCCCACTAGATCTTCACCCGATGCCTCCCCGCAAAGCATCCACACGACGATCCATGACCTCCGCGGTCAGATCTCAGGCTCCGACCTCACCTCCAGTTTCCCAACCTCCTCCTCCTCCTTCGGCAACGGCGGTTGGCGCAGAATAATTCGACCTACTGGCCCAGCAGGTTAGAGACCTCGCTGAAGCGGTGCAGGCCATGCAGCAGCAGCAACAGCCGCAGACGTCAGTGCGACTGGAGAGAATATCGTCGGAACTCCAAAATCCGATGGTAGGGCGGGCCACTTGGGCCAGCCACCCCATCTTTCTCGAAAAGATGAATCGAGGGTGGAGAGCCCTCAATCAGATCACGATTACACCCCTGGAAGATCTCTACCTCCATTCTGCCAGAAGACCCTCGAGACCCGTAGTCGAGAGTATTTTCTGGACTGGAGGCTTCAAGAGATGAACCGACGGATCGAAGAACTTCGCCATGCTCCCCCCGCTTATGGTGAGGACATTTGTACTGACCCTTCTTTTTCTCAAATGATCATGCAGGAACCGATCCCGCCAAACTTCAAGCTCCCTCAATTTGAAAGCTACGACGGGACTTCGGACCCAGTTGACCACCTGGAGGTCTTCCGGACAATGATGCTGCTTCATGGCACGCTCGACACCATCCTATGCCGAGCTTTTCCATCCACCTTGAAGGGAGCGGCAAGAAACTGGTACTCGACGCTGAAGCCGGGTACCATCATTTTCTTTGATCAGATGAGCCACCAGTTTGTGGTTCATTTTGTTAGCAGCCGGCATCCCTAAAAGGGTTCAGAGTCCCTCATCAACATCAAGCAGAGGGAGGGGGAGTCCATCCGGGCTTACATCAACCGTTTCAATGTCGCTGCGTTGGAGGTTCGGAACTTGGACCAATCAGTCGCGATGGCCGCTCTGAAAGGCGGCCTTCAGAAGAACGACCTTCTATTCTCCTTGGAAAAGAAGTACCTCAGAGATTTTGCTGATTTGTTGGCTCGGGCCGAGGGTACACCTGAGCAGAAGAAGCCTTCAAGATGAAGGACGAGGAGACCGCGACAGAGCGACAGGCGGGAGACTCGAGTAAGCCCGCAGTCGAGAAAGGGGCGAGAGAAGCTCGGCCATGTTCTCGAACTCCCCTGGGCATAAGTGCGCCCAGACTCCTCTCCGAGCACGCAGACAGAGAAGCCCGAAGCATCGGATCCACCGGGGATCTCTCCCAGGAAGATTTCGCAGGTATGCCCCCCTCAACACATCGAAAATCCAGGTGCTGATAGAAGTCAGAGAGCAGCTCCCAAGACCAGAGAGGATGCGCACACACTCCGAGAAGTGCAATCCTAACAAGTTCTGCCTCTACCATCATGATCACGGCCACGACATAGAGAATGCATTCAACTCCAGGACGAGATCGAGGAGCTCATCAGATGAGGTCAGCTCAACAGTTTCATTCAGCACCGACCTGAGGGTAGAGAAGATCGGCCAAGGGCCCTGCCGCAACCTGAGCCGCCAAGGAGGGAAAGCAGCCCGAAGATCGGCCTCCAATTGAGATCATCAACTCCATCTCTGGAGGACCTTGATTGGGAGCAGACCTTCTACAGCCTTGAGATTTGAAAAACCTGTAAATGTATTACCAACGACTTCGCTTTAAATCAAGATTCCTTTCAGGTCTGCATATCTTTCCTTTTTTGGCATGGACTTATAACGACAGGGGATGACCCCTTCAGACAACGAAAACAAACCCTAATGTGGGCAAAGTTAAAAGTCTAGTTATTTTTAGACCGGATGGGAGGAGAGGCCATACAGCGTCCATATGCGCCCCCACAGCCATGTTAGGACAGAAGGAGAACCTCGCCCTAACATGAGCAAGGTTGAAGGCCTGATTATTTATAGACCGGATGGGGGAGAGGCCATATAGCGCCCATATGCGCCCCCACAGTCATGTTAGGAACAGGAGGAGAACCTCGCCCTAACATGAGCAAGGTCGAAGGCCCGGTTATTTGTAGACCGAATGGGGGGAGAGGCCATACAGCATCCATATGTGCCCCCACAGCCATGTTAGGGATAGGAGGAGAACCTCGCCCTAACATGAGCAAGGTTGAAGACCCGGTTATTTATAGATCGGATGGGGGGAGAGGCCATACAGCGCCCATATGCACCCCCACAGTCATGTTAGGGACAGGAGGAGAACCTCGCCCTAACATGAGCAAGGTCGAAGGCCCGGTTATTTATAGATCGAATGAGGGGAGAGGCCATACAGTGCCCATATGTGCCCCTACAGCCCCGTTAGGAACAGAAGGAGAACCTCGTCCTAACCTGAGCTGAAATCGATCACATCAGAAATGGAGAAAGAACTTCGTCCTAACCTGAGCTGAAACCGATCACATCAGAAATGGAGAAAGAACCTCATCCTGACACCAATTAAAGTCCCGTCATTCGAGATCTGACAGGAAAGAAGAAAATCTTCTCAGCGGCCCCTTCGCGCTCCCGCGACCCCACTAAGAGCAGAGGGAAAACCCTCACAAAAAAGAAAAAGGAAAAAGGGGAGGGGAGTTAAAAAGGAAAGCGATGAACTGCATCAGCGATAAATGAAAAACAAATCACATCAAAGATGCGGGGAACCTCATCTCAGCGAGGATTGGGGTTCTTATCAAAATCCCCGATCTTCAAGAAAGCTCTCTACACAGGCCAAGGATAAGACGGCTTCCTCGAGGCGACGAGAAGCCCGGACCTCCGAGCTCGAACTCTGAAAGGAGGCATCAAACCCGAGTAGCCCCGGACAAATCTGAGGCCATGAACAAAAGGATGGGTCAATGCGACGATAATCGAGTACCTTCGAACGGTATCGATATCGAGCAAGGTAAAAGCCGAAAGGAGCTCGCAAACAACAACTCAACATGTGAGTAAAAGAGGTA
The DNA here is from genome assembly GCF_000442705.2 of Elaeis guineensis. Lineage (NCBI taxonomy): Eukaryota > Viridiplantae > Streptophyta > Magnoliopsida > Arecales > Arecaceae > Elaeis > Elaeis guineensis. The sequence goes on from NC_026003.2 coordinate 27,028,521, forward strand.
ACGGAAAATTTTCTTTTCATGTCATTAATTAAGTATACATTACAGAGCCCTTGAGGCTGAAGAAGAAAGATGACAAGAAAAGCAAGCCGATGCGGCAACGATCAAGAACCTCCAGACGACATCGGCATCAAAAGAAAAAAAAAAACAAACAACAATGCCAACAAACAAACAAGCAGCAAAAGAAGACATATAGAAAGACGAAAGAAAAAAGAGCCCTAAGGGGGCCCAGCTTCCTCTGACTTCGAACTTTCCGCTTCGACCCTCATCAGGGAGTGCCTTAAGCTCTCGACTTCTTCTTCTAATTCCTTCTCTCTCATTAGCATCTCTATATATCTCCGATGAAGTCACTGGCTTTCGTTCTCCACCTCTCGATGCTTTTTTCTCAGGATCTCGGATTCTGCCTCCGCATCCTTGACTGCCTGCTGCTCGTATACCATTGGATCTTCAATTGCTGTAGTTCGGCCTTCCCCTCCCCAAGGGCGACAAATAGCTCTTCTACGGTTCTTCTCAGGGATTGGAGTTCGTCGGGATCCCGAACAGGAGCAAACTGAGCTCCTTCAACTAGCTGCCTTTGAAGGTGGGCAACCTCGTCGGTCCCATCCTGAGCATCCCCCTATAGTTGTCCACCTGCTTGCACCAGCCGGCCCGATACGCGTTATAGCTCGCCTCGGTATCCTGGAGCTGTTGCTGAAGGTCGGAGAACTTCTTCGACCATTCCCGATCGCAGTCGGCCCGAGTCGAAAGTCGGGATGAGCTTCCTTTCAACTGGCTAATCCTCTCCTGTGCAGCCGACAGCTCCACTCTGAGAGAGCTGATCTTGGCAGCTTGGGCCCAAGATCGATCGCTGGTGCGCTTCTTATATTCTTCGAGCTCCTTCTCGAAGTTCGCTTTCCTCCGACTGTACTCCATGATCCCTGTTGGTTATAAAACCCCCCAGCCGAAGTTCGTGTCAGGAGTGACCCCTCCGGGATTCTACAGAAAAACTTCATTCGGACTCCGTCTCCAACTTCAACTGCAGACAAGCTTCGTCCGGACCCCTACGGGAGACGGACTCCATCTCCAACTTCGACTACAGAAAAACTTCGTCCGGACTCCTACGGGAGCCGGACTCCGTCTCCAATTTCGATTGCAGGTAAACTTCGTCCGGACTCCTACAGGACTCGGACTCCGTCTCCAATTTCAACTGCAGGTAAACTTCGTCCGGACTTCTACGGGAGCCGGACCCCATCTCCAATTTCAATTGCAGGTAAACTTCGTCCGGACTCCGTCTCCAACTTCAACTGCAGATAAACTTCGTTCGGACTCCTACGGGAGCCGGACTCCATCTCCAACTTCAACTGCAGATAAACTTCGTCTGGACTCCTACGGGAGTCGACTCCGTCTCCAACTTCAACTGCAGACAAGCTTCATCCGGACCCCTATGGGAGCCGGACTCCATCTCCAACTTCGGCTACAGGAAAGCCTCGTCCGACTCCTATGGGAGCCGAACTCCATCTTCAACTTAACTGCTGGAGCCGGACTCCGTCTCCAACTTCAACTGCAGATAAACTTCATCCGACTCCTACGGGAGCCGGACTCCGTCTCCAACTTCGGCTGCAGGAAAACTTCGTCCGGACTCCTACGGGAGCCAGACTCCATCTCCAATTTCGACTGCAGGTAAACTTCGTCCGGACTCCTACAGGAGCCGGACCCCGTCTCCAATTTCAACTGCAGGTAAACTTCGTCCGGACTCCTACGGGAGCCGGATCCTGTCTCCAATTTCAATTGCAGGTAAACTTCGTCCGGACTCCTACAGGAGCCGGACTCCGTCTCCAACTTCAACTACAGATAAACTTCGTCCGGACTCCATCTCCAACTTCAACTGCAGATAAACTTCGTCCGGACTCCTACGGGAGCCGGACTCCGTCTCCAACTTCAACTGCAGACAAGCTTCGTCCGGACCCCTATGGAGCCAGACTCCGTCTCCAACTTCGGCTACAGGAAAGCCTCGTCCGGACTCCTACGGGAGCAGAACTTTGTCTCCAACTTCAACTGTAGGAGCCGGACTCCGTCTCCAACTTCAACTGCAGATAAACTTCGTCCGGACTCCTACGGGAGCCAGACTCCGTCTCCAACTTCGGCTGCAGGAAAACTTCACCTGGACTCCTACGGGAGCCGGACTCCGTCTCCAACTTCGGCTGCAGGAAAACTTCACCCGGACTCCTACGGAGCCGGACTCCGTCTCCAATTTCAACTGCAGGTAAACTTCGTCCGGACTCCTACGGGAGTCGGACTCCATCTCCAACTTCAACTGTAGATAAACTTCGTCCAGACTCCTACGGGAGCCGGACTCCGTCTCCAACTTCGGCTGCAGGAAAACTTCACTCAGACTCCTACGGGAGCCGGACTCCATCTCCAATTTCAACTGCAGGAGCCGGACTCCGTCTCCAACCCCAACTGTAGGCAAACTCGTTCGACTCCTACGGGAGCCGGACTTCATTCCCAACTTTGACTGCAGGAAGACCTCGTCCGAGCTCCTATGGGAGCCGGACTTCGCCTCCGACTCCAGCTACAGACTCCAACCAAATTTCAGCCGACAAGTCTGGACCCCCTGGCAGGCCGTAGTAACGGCCACGATTCTGCTCCACTCCCTGCGGTGGATCCTACGTGGCTCCATTACTCCCTGGCAGGCTGCAGTAACGGCCACGATTCTGCTCCACTCCCTATGGCGGATCCTATGCGGTTCCACCACTCTCTGACGAGTCACGACAACGGACGCCGCTCCACTCCCCGCAACTGATTCTACGTGGCGAGCCATGGTGACAGCCACGACTCCACTCCATTACTCTTCATGATAAATTCCTCCTGGCCCCCGTACGGCCCACGACGAGGCGATCATAAACAGTCACTATCCGTCTGTTGTTCCTCTGCCTATAAAAGGGGGACCCCAGATACGTTATTCTCTAAGCTCTTGTTTTTACCTAGAAACTCTGCTAAAATTTCTGTTCGAGCACTCCATTCTTGTTGAGGCAGAGAACTGACTTGAGCTCGGAGGGTCTTGTCGGAGCAACCCCACCTCCGGTTTAGACTTCTTTTGCAGGTCCCGAGGCGACCGCGACTCCCTCGACTCCAGCTTCTCCGATGCAGGTGGATTTTTGCACCAACAGGATTGGCGCTAGAGGAAGGGGCCTGTGTCTTCACAGTACCCTTGTTCTTAAAGGAGCACTCAACAAGACCGCCCCCAGATATCTTTTCCGGCATCCTCTCCTCCTTCCTCCACTTGGTCCTCGCCCGATGCCTTCTCGCGAAGCACCCACATGGCAACCCATGGCCTCCGCCGCTAGATCTCAAGCTCCGACCTTGCCTCCGGTTTCCCAGGCCCCACATCCTCCAGCAACGGTCGCCGGCATGGAGCGGTCGTATAATCGGCCTCCGACGGATTTTGCCAACACCATCTCGGGAGGATCCCGGTAGGAAACAACCAACGTACTGGCCGTACCCCCCAAGCAACAAAAGATTGAGGAGTCCATAACCTTTACTGAAGAAGATGCTCAGGGAGTCCAATTCCCTCATAACGATGTGGTTGTAGTTTTCTTGAATATAGCAAATTACGACGTCCTCCGCATTCTCGTCGACAATGAAAGTTCAGCCGATATTTTATTCCATGATGCCTTCTCAAGAATGTCCATCCTTGATAGTCATTTGAGGCCGATTAGCTCCCCTCTGGTAGGGTTTACCGATGACGCTGTCCCGTGGAAGGAGTGATAACTTTGACTGTGGCCGCGGGTCGATACCCAAGACAATCCAAAGATCTGGTGAAATTCCTGGTGGTGAAGGCACCGTCAGCCTACAACGCGATCTTCGGCCGACCTGACCTCAATGCTCTCCGAGCCATCGTGTCAACCTACCATTTGAAGTTAAATTTCCTACCAACCAGGGGATCGGAGAGGTCAGAGGAGACCAAGCCCTGGCCAGACATTGCTACAACATAGCCTTGCAAAGAAGCGACCAATCCGACCCCTGTCCAATTGATGGATTGGATGCTCGCGATGACCTCACTGAAGAGAGGGGCGGCCCAATCGAAGATCTGGTATCGATCCCTTTGAACGATGGGAATGCGAAGCATGTGGCGATGATCGGCTCCAACCTGGGGGAAGAGGTTCGAACACGTCTCATCGATTTTCTATGAAAGAATGCGAACGTCTTCGCTTGGGCTCCGACGGACATACCGGGGATTGACACGGAAGTCATGGAGCACTGTCTAGCCGTCGATCCAAAGCATCGACCGACGAAAGAAAAAATCCGAGGTCATGCACCAGAGAGGCAGAAGCGATAGCCGAGAAAGTGGACAAACTCCTGAAAGCCAAATTCATTAGAGAAGTCAATTATTCTGATTGGATTTCCAACGTTGTCCTAGTTAAAAAGGCAAACGGCAAGTGGAGGATGTGCATAGACTTCAAAAAACTGAATAAAGCCTGCCCAAAGGATAGCTACCCCCTGCCCAGAATTGATCAACTGGTGGATGCGACCTCGGCCATGAGCTCCTCACCTTCATGGATGCATTCTCCGGCTATAATCAAATCAGGATGGCGCCGGAAGATGAAGAGAAGACTGCTTTCATTACTAACCGTGGCCTTTACTGTTACAGGGTTATGCCTTTTGGCCTCAAAAATACAGGTGCAACCTACCACGGTTGGTGAACAAAATCTTCAAGGAGCAGATCGGCCGCAACATGAAGGTCTACGTGGATGACATACTTGTAAAAAGCAAATCTTCCATGAACCACATCGTCGACCTCGAGGAGACCTTCGATGCCCTCTGAAAATATAAAATGAAGCTGAACCCGACTAAATGTGCTTTCGGAGTGACCTCAGGAAAGTTCCTGGGCTTCATGGTATCGGGGCGCAGAATTGAAGCCAATCCAGAGAAAATTTGCCCCATCCAGGAGATGGCCGCCCCAAAGTCGATAAAAGAGGTTCAGCGCCTTACAGGGAGGGTAGCAGCCCTGAATCGCTTCGTCGCGAGGTCAGCCGAACGATGTTTATCCTTCTTCCAAACTCTCAAGCAGCCGAAGAACTTCTGTTGGACTCCTGAGTGCCAACAGAATTCGAAGAACTAAGGAGCTACCTCGGCTCACCTCTACTGTTGGCGAAGCCAGAGCCTGGAGAGGAACTATTTTTATACCTGGCGGTCTCTCCCATGGCTCTCGCGGCAGTCCTTGTCAAAGAAGAAGCAAAAGTCCAACGGCTGATCTACTACGTCAGTCACATGTTGAGAGATGCCGAGACCAGGTATACTAAATTAGAAAAACTGACTTACGCCCTGTTGATTGCAGCCCGGAGACTTTGATCCTACTTTCAAGGGCACACCATAATGCTGCTCACCGACCAACCGATCAAGATGATTCTACATCGGGCGGATGCCTCCGAGAGGATGGCAAAATAGACGATCGAGCTTACAGAATTCGACATCAACTATCGACCTAGGCCAGCAGTAAAGGCCCAGATATTGGCAGATTTCATAGTGGAGTGTACTATCCCAGAGGAGGCCAAACCTGAACAAGGCAAAATTGACGGCCTGGAGTCCCGACCGAACTCCCTCAAAGAAGAAGCAGATCCCTCTGATCGCTTTTGGGCCCTCTATGTGGACGGGTCTTCCAACATGTCAGGCGCAGGCACGGGCCTAATCTTGATCAGTCCAGAGGGAGTCATCGCAGAGTACGCTCTGCGCTTCGAGTTCTCTGCAACAAACAATGGAGCAGAATATGAAGCTCTGATCGCAGGACTGAGGATCGCCAAAGAGCTAGGGATAGATCGCTCCAGGTCCACAGCGACTCTCAACTAGTAGTGGGACAAGTCAACGAAAACTACGAAGCGTGAGAGGACAGCATGGCTAAATATCTTGAAAAGGTAAAGGAGCTCGTCCCCGCCTTCAGCAGCTTCAACATCAGGCAGATTTTGAGTTGGAAAATACCAGGGCCGACCTTCTCTCCAAGCCAGCAATGCTGGCTTCGACTGAATTTCCCAAGGGTGTTCTCTTTGAAGTTCTAAAGTGCCCGAGTACGAAGAATCGCGGCCCGTGATGGAAATTGACCACGAGCCCAGCTGGATCGACCCACTGATAACCTATCTCAGAGACAGAGTTCTCCCCAGGATGCAAAAGAGGCTCGGAAGCTTTGAAATCAAGCCTCTCGATACATCCTTTATGAGGGCAAGTTGTACAAGAGATCATACTCTTTGCCCCTTTTAAAATGTCTCCGGCCTTCGGAAGCTAACTACGCCTTGTGGAAGGTGCATGAAGGAATCTGCGGAAGCCATCTGGGGGCTAGATCTTTATCCCACAAGTTGCTCCGCCAAGGATATTACTGGCCGATGATGCATCATGACTCGATTGAATACGTCAGAAAGTGTGATCGATGCCAGAGATATGCCAACATCCAGAGACAACCCGCCACCGAGCTTACACCCTTGAGTGCCCCATGGCCTTTTGCGCAATGGGGGATGGACATCCTGGGACCCTTTCCCGTGGCATCGGGGCAGAGGAAGTTCCTTCTGGTAGCGATTGACTACTTCACCAAGTGGGTTGAAGCTGAACCACTGGCAAAAATCATAGAAGCAAAAGTGCAAGATTTCGTCTGGAAGTCAATCGTATGCAGGTTCGGTCTGTCAAGGACCCTAATCACTGATAATGGACGGCAATTCATGGGAGCAAGATTCGTTGAGTTCTATGAAGATCTAAACATCTCCCACAACTTCACATCAGTAGCCCATTCTCAGGCGAACGGTGAAGCTGAAGTGACCAACAGAACCCTGCTGCAGGGGATCAAGGCAAGGCTTGAAAAGGCGAAGGGAACTTGGGTAGACGAACTTTATCATGTACTGTGGGCATACCGAACTACCCAAAGACTGCCCACGGGGGAGACCCCCTTTGCTTTAGCCTTCGGAACGGAGGCCGTCATCCCAATTGAGCTTAAACTCCCGTTGGCACGAGTCGTGGCATTCAACGAACATCATAACTCGCAAGGTTTTAAAGCCAACCTTGACTTGCTGGAAGAAAAGCGGGAGGTAGCTCAAGTTTGGATGGCAGCTTACAGACAGAAAGTTACCCGCTATTACAATTCTCGGGTCAAGAATAAAGCCTTTAGAGTGGAAGATCTAGTACTTCGACGAGCCGCTGTCTCGCAACCTCAGGATCGAGGGAAGCTCGCCCCAAACTGGGAAGGCCCGTATGAGGTCAAAGAAGTAGTCCGGCCCGAAACTTATTACCTCAAGGAGCTCGGAGGAGCAGACCTCCCGCGACCATGGAGCTCGAAAAATTTACGAATGTATTACCGATAACTTTATTTTAAATAAAAGTTGCATATCTACATGTCTCCCCTCTTGACACTAGCTTATATCGACAGGGCAGTCAAAACAAACTGTGCTGGAAGCAGGAGGGGAACTTCATCTCGACAAAGTCGAAGGCCCGATTCTTTTTAGACCGGATGGGGGGAGAGGCCCTGCAACACCCATATGCGCCCCCACAGTCCTGTTAGGGATAGGAGGAGAACCTCGCCCTAACTTGAGCAAAGTCGAAGGCCCGATTCTCTTTAGACCGGATGGGGGAGAGACCTTGCAACGCCCATATGCGCCCCCACAGCCCTGTTAGGAACAGGAGGAGAACCTCACCCTAACTTGAGCAAAGTCGAAAGTCCGGTTCTCTTTAGACCAGATGGGGGAGAGGCCCTGCAAGCCCACATGTGCCCCCACAGCCCTGTTAAGGACTAGAGGAGAACCTCGTCCTAACTTGAGCAAAGTCGAAGGCTCGATTCTCTTTAGACCGGATGGGGGGAGAGGCCCTGCAACGCCCATATGCGCCCCCACAGCCCTGTTAGGGATCGGAGGAGAACCTCGCCCTAACTTGAGCAAAGTCGAAAGCCCGGTTACACCTAGACCGGATGGAGGGAAGGGTCCAGCAACGCCCATATGTGCCCCTACAGCCGCGTTAGAGACAGGAGGAGAACCTCGTCCTAACCAGAGCTGAAACCTGTTACGACAGAAATAGGGGAAGAACCTCGCCCCGACATCAATTAAGGTCTGGTCATTCAAGACCAGATGAGAAAAAGGGAGACCTTCTCAGCGGCCCCTTCGCAATAAGACTCTGTCCCGACTCCTATGGGAGCCGGACTTCACCCTTGACTTTGATTGCAAGAAGACTCCGTCCGGACTCCTACGGGAGCCGGACTTCGTCCCCGACTTCAAACGATGGTAAGCTCCGTTCGGACTCCTACGGGAGTCGGATTTTGCCTCTGACTTCAATTACAGGCAGACTCCATCCAGACTCCCACGGGAGCCGAACCTCGCCCCGACTTCTTCTACGGGAGCTGGACTCCCGCAGCCCCACCAAGAGCGGAGGGAAAAATCCCACTCGAATGAGAAAAAGGGGAGAGGGGTTAAAAAGGAAAGCGATGGACTACGTCAATGATGAATGAAAAATAAACAGCGTCAAAGATGCAGAGAACCCCGTCTCAGCAAGGATTGGGGTCCTTATCAAGAACCCCAGCTTCCAAGAAAGTTTTCAATGCAAGCCCGAGATAAAACGACTTCCACAGGGTGACGGAAGCTCAGACCTCCGAGCTCGAGCCCTGATGGGGGACACCAAACTCGAGCAGCCCCAGATAAATCTGCGGCCACGGATGAAAAAGATGGATCGATACGATGGCAATCGGATACCTTCGAACGACGCAAAGGCCAAAAAGAAGCTCGACAAGCGACAATTCAACACATGAGTAAAAGATGTAGCAGAAAATTTCCTTCTCATATTATTCATCAAATATGCATTATAGAGCCATTAAGGTTGAGGGAGAAGGATAACTGAAAGGCGAGCCAACGTGACAACAACCGGTAACCTACGGACGACGTCAAAAAAAAAAAGAGAGAGAGAAGAAAAGGAAGGAAAGAAGAGAAAAAGAGAGAAGAGAATACAACAATAATAATGGTAAAGAAAAGAAGTTCGGCAGGCAACAATTCGATGCAAAGTGCAGACGAAGTAACAAAATTTTCTTCTCATTTTTCGATTAGCAAGATGTACGTTACAAGACCAGAGGGCCAGAAAAAGAAAACATTATTACAAGACCCGAAAGGGATACACCGGAGGCCACTTCAAGCTGTAGACTTATCTTCTCGATTTTGTCCTTTCCAGCAGTATTTTCCAGTACGTGTGATAAGCCTCTCGGCTCTCGCCCCCCGCCTCATTCCGCTCCATCTCTGAAATTCCAACCTTAGGGGGAAAAGGATGGGATAGAATTCAGGGGGCGGCAAAGGCGACGGCAGCGGTGACGACGACCTATTTTAAGAAAAATCGGAGGTATCCCGGAGGCAGTGATGACGTCGGAGATATGCGCCACCACCGTGTGCTCCATGACAACCACCATCCTAGGTGTTCCGGTAAGTCAGCATGCGCTACTTCCACGTCCCCGCAACAAGTTCTACTGCCCCACCGTCGATGCCGACCGCTTCTGGTCCCTCGGCCCCGACAACATCAAGAACCCGCCACAGCTTGTGACGACAACTCTGCCCTCTTGACCGGTGTCGTCCCATTCAGCTACTCCAAAATTCTCAGGCAGAACGCCCTCACCGGTTGTCCTCGTTATTAAACCCCTGTTATTGAAGGAATTCTCCCTCGAGCCCCCTTTAAGGCGACGGAAACCCTCAGCGACAGTTTGACAACCGGAGAACTTGCAGACCGCTGTTCTCCTCCTTGCACTCTTCCTGGTCCGTGGCATCCTCTTGAGGTTGGCCTCCGGGGTGGAGGCCCCAGCGGGAGAGCCCCTCGGAGAGACTCGGGGGCTGAAGACGGCAGAGAACCGGCGGAGATGGCAAAGACCGGTGCGAAGGATGCTCGGAGTCGGAAGGGCACCGATGGAGTGGCTGAGTGGCTATGCTCTCAGGCGGAAGAAAGGCGTCGACCCTCAGGCGATGTGAAGCCCTTGAAGGAAAGGTGGGGCATAAATTGGCAACGGGCCTGGCGCAGTTATGGTGGCAGGTATCCCTAGGCCAACCAGTGCCCACCACGTGTTCCACTCACCGCGGCATAAGGTTGACCGTTGGCAGACCATTATGGCATGGCGCTTAGAATTACGTCCTGATGGGAGTTCCGAAAGGACTCTTCGGGTCACCCTAATCGAAAAAAGACTCCAGCATGCACGTATTAAATGCCAAGATTTTCGAGGGCGGTCGTGTGCAGAATTCAAGGAAACAACTTTGGCTGTGAAAATTTTATGTACTTCCTTTGCTCGAAGCACGAACTCGGAAGTAGGGGGACTGGTGTTGGTTATAAACCCCCCCAGCCAAAGTTCGTGTCAGGAGTGACCCCTCCGGGATTCTATAGGAAAACTTCATCCGGACTCCTACGGGAGCCGACTCCATCTCCAACTTCAACTGCAAACAAGCTTCGTCCGGACCCCTATGGGAGCCGGACTCCGTCTCCAATTTTGGCTATAGGAAAACTTCATCCGGACTCCTACGGGAGTCGGACTCCGTCTCCAATTTTGACTACAGGTAAATTTCGTCCGGACTCCTACAAGAGCCGGACCCCATCTCCAATTTCAACTGCAGGTAAACTTCGTCCGGACTCCTACGGGAGCCGGACCCGTCTCCAATTTCAACTGCAGGTAAACTTCGTCCAAACTCCTACGGGAGTCGGACTCCGTCTCCAACTTCAACTGCAGATAAACTTCGTCCGGACTCCTACGGGAGCAGGACTTCATCTCCAACTTCAACTGCAGATAAACTTCATCCGGACTCCTACGGGAGCCAGACTCCATCTCCAACTTCAACTGCAGACAAGCTTCGTCCGGACCCCTACGGGAGTCGGACTCCGTCTCCAACTTCAGCTACAGGAAAGCCTCGTCGGACTCCTACGGGAGCCAGACTCCGTCTCCAACTTCAACTGCAGGAGCCGGACTCCATCTCCAACTTAACTGCAGATAAACTTCGTCCGGACTCCTACGGGAGCCGGACTCGTCTCCAACTTCGACTGCAGGAAAACTTCATCCGGACTCCTACGGGAGCCGGACTCCGTCTCCAATTTTGACTACAGGTAAACTTCGTCCGGACTCCTACAGGAGCCGGACCCCGTCTTCAATTTCAACTGCAGGTAAACTTCGTCCGGACTCCTACGGGAGCCGGACCCCGTCTCCAATTTCAACTGTAGGTAAACTTCGTCCGGACTCCTACGGGAGTCGGACTCCGTCTCCAACTTCAACTGCAGATAAACTTCGTCCGGACTCCTACGGAGCGGACTCCATCTCCAACTTCAACTGCAGACAAGCTTCGTCCAGACCCCTACGGAAGTCGGACTCCGTCTCCAACTTCCGCTATAGGAAAGCCTCGTCCGGACTCCGTCTCCAACTTCAACTGCAGGAGCCGACTCTGTCTCCAACTTCAACTGCAGATAAACTTCGTCCGGACTCCTACGGGAGCCGGACTCCGTCTCCAACTTCGACTGTAGGGAAAACTTCACCCGGACTCCTACGGGAGCCGGACTCCGTCTCCAACTTTGGCTGCAGAAAACTTCACCCGGACTCCTACGGGAGCTGGACTCCATCTCCATTTCAACTGCAGGTAAACTTCGTCCGGACTCCTACGGGAGCCGGACTCCTCCAACTTTAACTGCAGATAAACTTCGTCCGGCTCCTACGGGAGCGGACTCCGTCTCCCAACTTCGACTGCAG